>NC_054537.1:23346951-23391951 GCF_017654505.1 Polyodon spathula | reverse complement strand
AGAGGATTACATGGGGGGTGGTGACGTCACTGAACAGACAGATGTTTGCTCCTAAAGCCCTGATCATCTCTATGTCCTTGAAACTAAAGCGAACACATTCAATTTTTGACCAGGGGCTCGTTTCCCAATAACATGAGTACTTGGAGCTCATGGCTACTCACGATTTCTTAATTAATAAAGTAGAAACAAATAACGACATATTATTCTGGAAACTAAAAAATAGAGCTAGGTTCGCAAGAAATGGCAGGATTTTGCTTGTGAACTGTATTGAAAGAGTCGACTATGAGGGTGTCTGCGGTGTTGCTGACGATTCAAACAAACTATCCTCTAAATAAGCAGCTCTTGCTAAGTTCTGTCTTTGAGTTCCCACCGTGCCTTACAACCGCCACGAACATGTTAAGATATACATCAGTTCACTCGTGAACTCAAGCAGTGGTTCAAGAGCGATTGTAGTTACGATGTTGTTTGGGAAACACGACAGTTTACGACGGTCTTACTATGCTGCTTAGGTTAAACGAGCCCCAGGTTTCTCTGACCTCCCCTATTCAGAAGAATACAAGTTAAACAGCTATCTGTATAATGCTTAAAACATTGTGATAACATTTACTCAGTGTTTGTGGGGGTGTTTATTAAAACAAAAGCAAATACTAAATGGTGTGACATATTTCTATAATTGTATATATGTATAGGGGTTTATTAAAAAAAAAAAAAAAAAAGTAGATAAATGTAGATAATACATTTGGACTAACAATATTGCCGGAATAATTTATTTAATGCATTTTAACGTATATCAAATTTTGATGAAGTACAAATGTTCTTCAGTTTTAAATCTGACATTTTAATGTAAACATAGCTTTGTTTTGCATAGTCAATCATTTTACTTGAAGGTTAAAACGCAATTCTACTGTATTTCTCATATATGGGATATGCAGTATTGGCCCTCTCAAAGATGCATACAAAAATGCACAGTAAATTAATTACAATTGATTGGATATCCAAGGATATTTGCAACATCCATTCTAACCTAACCTGCATTTTCAAGTATATTTGTATCTTTAAACACTTTCTTAAAGAATGTATGCTTTGCAATAGATAAAGTGTGCATAGTTTAAACGCCGTGGTGGTGTTATATTTAGTTGAACACAAATGTCTGTGTTAAAGGCATTTTAGTTGTCTATAAAATTATGCAGTTTTCCCATCACCGAACACGATTTCAATTCAAAAGCAAAGGATTGTGGAGATACAATTAGTCTTTTAACAAACTGGCCCTCTAGAAACACATAGAAACACACACACACACAGAGAGAGAGAGAGAGAGAGAGAGAGAGAGAGAGAGAGAGAGAGAGAGAGATTACTTCAGGAAATAATTGAAAATCTAATAGAGTATAACATTAAGTAAATAACAGTAAATAAAGCCGTATGTTAGTAGTAGTTATATCTATATATTTTGCTAATTCAATTTCAGCCTGTTTCAATTTGTGACCGAGTACATCATAATCAACTTCGCTGTCCATGGTTTTGAATTGTGAATTATCTACATATTACATAACACATAGGTCACAAAAATAGTTCATATTTCCATTCACTGTTTAATGGCAAAGTACGAAATACGCAAGTATGTTTATGAGTCTCGTCCAAATCGCAAAGTTAAAAGCATATCTGCATGAATTATGAATTGCGCATTACAATGACTGTACAGAATAATGTTTTTTAATAGTATATATAAAAGCAAAATAACTGACCATTGAAAATGTTTATATTATAATTTCATATGCGAAGCCCCGCCTAAATGTTGACCAGAATACAGCTCTCCATTTAACATGAATAATTTGCTCAAATAAATAAATAAATAAGACAAAATAATTCACAGGCAAATCGATATGACCGTAAGAATATCATCCAGACAATAGGACTCGCCATTTTCTCTTTCCAAAACAAAAAAGGAGCCTCTCCAGCTATAGAACCACACAAAGACAAAACCGTGCTCATCTGAATTCGTTAACATCGACGACAGATTTCTAAAGACAATAAACCAGTTATATGTGTCATTGTCTTGGTCACTCGATAACACACTGAAAGAGGGACGCAATTGACTCAGTAATGTATATTTCTTCCTATTGTCCGCGAGAGAAAAAAAAAAAAAAAAAAAAAAAACTTGAATCTGAAGGACAATGCACGCAGCGTTGCGAATGTTGGAACGTTGCTGTGTTCAACTGTCATTTTTGCCGCACTATAATCCATATACAATGATCTATCTATTTAGAGGAGACATATAATGCCGTTAAACTTACAACCGTATTACACAAACAGTCCGCATATTTCTACTACGAACACCTAGAACGGGGGAGATGTGAAAAAGACCACTATCAACCTGAAATTACATTTCCAAGATACAATGACTTACTCATAACCTAAAATTGCCTAAATAAAACACTCACCATATTTTGTATTGTATTTTTACAAACATTTTGTACTTACATCCAGTGGTTTAATGATATACGCCATCTACACCGTCACATTTAGCATTTTCGTCCCTCATCCTTGCTATTTTAAAATTGTGAAGTATGTTTAATTTTATCTTTCTCTTTTGGTTTATAGATTTCACATTAAGAGGAGACATAAAACATCCTCTTTTGAGCCTTGAAATGCCTTCTTGTGAGTAGGGTGCTTTCTGTTCAGCTAAGCATGGCTGTTTTTTTTTTCTTTCAAAAGAGGGCAGATCGTTGCATGCATCACAATGAGTTAAATGCCCCCTCCCCTCTCTCTCTCTCTCTCTCTCTCTCTCTCTCTCTCTCTCTCTCTCTCTCTCTCTCATCTCTCTCGGAAGAGAGATATAGTCGAAGAGACAGCATATTTTTATATAAAAAAACAGTTTTGTCAAATCGACTGCTAGCCATTAAAATACATTAATAAAATAAATAATAATAATAATAATAATAATAATAATAATAATAATAATAATAATAATAATAATAATATACATTTCCATCCATCTAAATCTTTAACTGTATGGCAATATAAATGACTACTTTAATGTTTCCTTTAAATAACATTGTTTTGTTCTGATTGAGCAGTGTCAGTGTACACCACCCAACTTGTTTTCTTTGTAGCGGCTCTATATGCTGCTGGGCATTTGCTAAAGCCCACTGCATTTGTTGAAGTGGATTGTACCTTCTCTAGAAGAGATTATGCAACTATAAATCACATCATATTTTCCAAAAGGAAATGAAGGATTCTAATCCAAAACGATTGCACAGATTACATTCTGTGTTTTCATTCTCAGTCATCATTTTAGTGTTCACCTAGCGCACCCTGTCTCCTCTTTATTTTTAGATCTGAACTCACGGTATCACACTTCTATCTATCTATCTATCTATCTATCTATCTATCTATCTATCTATCTATCTATCTATCTATCTATCTATCTATCTATCCACACAAAAAGCATTAAACGATAGGCTACACTTTTATGTTTTCTAAATAACAGACCTCACATTTTAGTTTATATGGTATTGCTTTTATATTTATGTATTTATTTATTTACTTAAATTACTTGTTTAATTATTAATATTACATTAGTATTTCGAATTTTACTTTAGCCTTTAAATTAAATGAACTGTTTTTAACAGAATTGTTATCAAGGTAGCCCAAGATATATATTTCAATTAATATCGTTCTGGTTTATGATACGATGTGTTTTTGATTCACTAATTTTCTATCTGTAACTGATACAAAATAAAGCCATTTTGTGTAAATTATTATTATTATTATTATTATTATTATTATTATTATTATTATTATTATTATAAGCCATTAAGTTAAGTTTTGCTGGACTATTTGCAATAATAATAAACACAGATCAACCGGGTAAAAAGAGACAAGGTCCATTCCTGTTCGACCCTTGGGTATAAAAAAAAAAAAACTAAACACAAAAAGCAGCTCTATCTGGAACGCGCTGCTTTACTAACATGAACAGCAGCACACATTCTTTGCCAATTATGGCATACGTGTGAATGGTGTTATTAGTTCAAAATGATCCACTGTGTCACAGATGTCAAGAAAATGCAGAGGTGAAGTCGGAGTAGTTGTGAATGAATGATTTATTGAATTAGGTGCCATCTCTATCTCCGGTCACAAAGGGTTTGTATTTGACTTAAAGTGAGAGTGCTTTAACACAGTGGCTACCAATCCAAACACAATCCAGCACATAAATTCTGCAATGAGAAAAAAAAAAAAGTATATTAAAGACTATCATCTATTGCCAGGGATGCTCGATTATAGACACCATATAAGAAGAGGTGTTTTGTTTTTTAATCTTACAGGATGCGAGGTAATAGGTCATTTATAATTTCAGTACCTATATGGCCAAGTATTTAATTAAAACAACAATTATACTACAAAGAGATATAAATAAATAAATAAATAAATAAATAAATAAATAAATAAATAAAATAAACTAGGACTATTGATCATTATAAAGATGAAAATTATTATAGTGCCCGCTGAGTTAAGTAGGACAGATCAGTCGATATAGATAAGTCAATGGCATTCAATACACGGGACTCAAGATAGGCGAAATTTGAACTGTTTAAGGTTTGAAATGCTATGTTGATAGCTACTAAATGAAGAAAAAACAACATTAAAGAGCTTCCACTTTCCATGAAAAAAAAAAATCCATTGTTGCTGTAGAAACAATAGAAGCTGTGGGCGACTGCGATGCTGAGGGGATGAATAGGAAAACCGCATGCTCTGTGCGGGTCAGTGCCTGGGGTCTCCGTCCTAAAGTCCTGTTCCCAGCTTGGTTGGGACTCTGTGGGGTCACAGGGCATCCGCTATTGTCCTACACTTCACAACAGAAAAAAAGACTTATTAATCAGCGCTTACCAGAGACCTCTTTGAAATAGTAAACAAAATCAGTGGAAAAAGGAAAGGGAAAGCTTGGTCTGGCCCTCCAGATGCAAGAGCCATCACTAAGCCACTTGTGCAACTGGTGCAAGTTTGTTTGACATAAACTAACTTTTAAACAAGCTACTCGGGTGTCTGGATTTCATCCCGCTCGGAAAATGAAGGGGGACTCGATTTCAAGTAAGGATGACTAGGTCAGCTTGCAAAGTGTATCAGAAAATATTACAAAAGCTTGCACATTTTGTGGTTTTAATGTGGTCTCTAGTAAATACAATGTATATTTTTAAACAATTGTCCGTTCTTTAAGGAATATAGAAGTAGAAGAGAACCTGACACCTATTCGACGCTGTAGTAATCATGAACTGGCTATATTTTGTAATTAGCCCCAAATAACTTGTATCTGCTTCCACTGATGAAATTGTACTTTTAAGATTTTTTTCTATGTGGAATTGTACGTTGGAGCAACGTAATCATGTTCGAAATATGTTGTTTCCCTATTGCTGTGTTCTTTGTTCTTTAAGGAAATCATTATTATTTAACATTCTTAAAGACATTGAAACTAGCCAGAAAGACCCCCACCACTTTCACTCTGAATTTTGTCCAGGTGATTGGTAGCAAGTTCGTTATTATTTTCACGAAGAAGATACTGGGGCCTGTTCATATATCATGCCAAAGACTTCTAGTCAAAAATCGATGCGTATTCAGGATTATTGCAAGTAGCCTTTAATGATTTTAGGACACCCATACACCGCAACACAAGGCCTCTGATATTGATTTTGTGATGTCCTGATGAATAATTTTTACAATCAGTTTAACTGCAGTTTTTTCTGGTTTTGAATTTTTGGGATTGAGATTATCCGATTTTGTCAAATTTATTTAAAAACGGTGAACAAAAGACATCGGGGCTGAGCACTGATATATTTCCATATGCATCCTTTAAGCCTATCTGGCTGTTTGTGTGTGACCTCAAAATAGTCTCACATTTCAAAATTATAACCAGATGGGGGGGGGGGGGGATGATTTTTATATATATATATATATATATATATATATATATATATATATATATGTATATATATATAGATATATATATTTCCTTAGATACATTTTACTTAGAATAGAAGTATGGCTATAAATGTTTCAATAACGTTACTTTGTTTTCAGTAATGGAATAATGCAAAAGGACAAGTTACTACAACACATGGAATACACTATGATGCACTTGAGTGAATCCCTATACGTTGAGAAACCGAGCAATAATTATTGACCAGTTTTATAAATATTTAGCAAGAGAAACATAATTGCAGCTAAAGAAGGTGTATTTAATAGATTAGGTCAATTAACGAATTAACAACAGCAATTGATTCACAGCTAAATGTACACAGCGTACATCTTTACACGTAGGGACATGTAACATGTCTATGCAAACAGCCACTTATTCTATAAACTAGAGACGTGAAATCAAACATTAAAACGTTAATTCGTGTATGCGAGCACAGCCACGGAAAAGCAGGTCATAAAAGTCCAATATGAGACTGAAAGAGGAGGCTCGTTTCTATGTAACGGTGTAATGTCATCTCAGACTAGTAATAGGCCTATATCGTTGGGAGCAGAATATACGATAGGAGTAGCATTTCTAATAACAACGCTGGTCACACTACTTGGTCGTATTACCTGTCGTATTCCACAACCGACACCAATTTAAATGGCGAGGACCACAGTAACTTCCCTCATTGAACTTTGAGAAACATAGCTGCTCTAATTTATGCTGCCTATTTAAGACATAGGCTGATACAATTACAGCAAAAGAGGGCATCAGAAGATGTGTTCGCAGTGTCTTTTGAGATAGTTTCTGATCAATACATTATAATGAACCGCTTGAAAATCGAAGGATATGTGACAGACGTTCCCACTATTCCAATGTCCGTCTCTTCTGAGAATGTGTACCAGGGTGCGGGGGTCTCTGCCTGTTTTTCCACACTCACGTATCTACGTTGTAGCATTTTTTGGAGGCGGGGGATAAAGCTCTATGTATGTAACTTGTCCACATTTTAAAGCTTGCTCGCATATTATGGCCGATAGCAACAATTATTATATATGCAATTGTCAGTCCTTTTGATCTTCTATCAGGAAAACATTCCACGGTTGTTAATTAAAAAAAAAAAAAAAAATGTTATTAATTTGTAATTTTTCTAGCAATACCTAAGCTAGCTCTACTAATATGTTTTCTTTTTATTGCTGTTTCACACAGGTGCCACCACGGTTTCCTCAATAAATAGGGCTATATTTATATTATATATATATATATATATATATAATATATATAATAGATATAATATATATATATATATATATCTATATATAATCCGTATTAGCAATAATATATATCGCATGTGTTCTACATCAATTTATACTTATTTAGTTGAATATTAAATTAGACTTAATAATAACTCTTTATTAGTTTTTAGTAACACAGTGCTGTAAGTTTCTAACACACACGTTGTCTGGGACTTGTGTAGGCTTCTCCCCCCCCCCCCCCTCTCTCTCCCTCCCTCTCTCCTCTCCTCTCTCTCTCTCTCTCTCTCTCTCTCTCTCCCTCTCTACTCCTCTCCTCTCTCTATATATATATATATATATATATATATATATATATATAGACTCTACTCCGTCTCCTCCTACAAAAAAACTCCTCTCTCGCCCCTCATCACCCATCAGTTTCGCGCCCCATCGCTCTCGATTATGGATAATATATATATATATCTATATATATATATATATATATATATCTATATCAACATTTTTATTGAAAACATTACTTTATTCCAAACATGGTGATTGTCTACCTTCGTTTATCATTAAATTCAAAATACATTTTTTTTCTTATCTTTTCTCCTTGAAATTATAGGGTGCAGTTTCCTAAATATAAATACTTATTTTATAAACCAAATTACACAAATAAATGTGCAAGATAATGGTGTATTTTGTTTTTTCAGTATACACTGGCATCGGTAGACCCAGTATAGTAGATTGTAGGATACCTTAGTTTTAGAGCGTTAAGAAATCAAGGTTTGCATATTAAACCTTCCCATTGTGTTTGCAAAACATTTTAAAATGTTGTCTAAAAGCTCCTCACAACTCTTATGTGGTTGAATATGGATTTGAAAGTTACCGTACATATTGTGTATACCTGACTGGATGCTCATCCTAACGGAAAAAGACATGGGCTACCATTAGGCTTCAGATAATGATGCACAGCTTCGTGTTTGCGTTCCTGTTTCTCCGTTTTCTTTTGTAGGTTTGGGAATAGTCGTTTTCGTTTTTTTTTTTTTTTTTTTTTTCTCTAGTGGCTGTTTATATTGTACACAATACAGAGATAAAGCACAGATAATCTTGTTGGATCTTATTGTCTGAAACGAAGCGTGCACGTTTCAGAGGAAAGTGTTATGCCAAGACTCACCGAGAACAATAACCCACATATTGGTCATAGTTAGATTCTGACCCGTTCATATTCTAACAAAACACACACAATAGCGCATATTGTAATGCCATTGCACGTTCTTGGTTTCAAATAAGTGTTCTATGTGGACACTTCAGGTGCTCTATAAAGACATACAGACCTCTGCACTCCTTGGATTAGTAGAGATTGCCTGTGTTCGCTAGTCGTAGTAATCATACAGGATTGCTTGAATTGTATTTAGGTTGAGTAGTTGTTTTATATAGCGACTACTTATCTAAAGCTATATAGCGATTTTGTACAGTTATCTACTAAAAGCCGTATTGAGCCATATTGAACCCAAAAAACGAAATTTTAAATGAACTATTCTTCTAAATTACATTTCGTCAGAACGTCGCCCCCCCCCCCCCAAAGAAAAAAAAAAAAAAAAAAAAAACAGACATATGAGGCAAGTTTTATTTTTAGTAAATAAGTTATTTAAATAATAATAATAATAAAAAAAAAAAAAACAGTATTTGAATGTAATATCGATATTTGGAGCTAAAAATCTACCAATAAAAAAATTTCCAGTTTATATTAAAAATTTTAGCATGAGTGGTCGAGTCTTATTATTATTATTATTATTATTATTATTATTATTATTATTATTATTATTATTATTATTACATATTTTGATGATATATCACATGTCATAATGTAATTTTTTTACATTTTACCCATACCATGTCTATGGGATAGCAGAAAGGAATTTAGGTTCTGAAAGACTAAACAGCAAAGGTTCAACCAGCACTGATTATGTTTCCAGATCAATATCACATAGTGGGTCTCTTACCATTTGTGCCACACCTAAAACAGCAGGTATAAATAGTACTGATAACGACAGTTGAGGATTTGTAATGGAGCAGAATAGGTTATATATTAGAAAAGAACACAGCTGAACAGTACCAAGGTGTTTTCAATAAAACACATAGGGGTTCCATAATCTGTCGTTTTGTATTTGAGCATCTAATTATAGGTACTAGAAAAGAGATGTAATTATGGAAAACAAACTGCTTCATTTTCCTACAGAACCGATGATTATATATTATATTATATAATATATATATATATCTATATATATAATATAGATATAGATCTATATATAGATATATATATATATATATATATATATATATATATATAGAGAGAGAGAGAGAGAGAGAGAGAGAGAGAGAGGAGAGAGAGGAGAGAGAGAGAGAGACCCTTTAGACCCTCTTTTATTAGTATAGGATGGGTAAATCAGGCTGGCAGACCTTGTAATGCCACAAACCACCTATCTGATATTCCCAGAAGGAGCATCATAAAAACTGTACAAAGGTTCAAATCCAATTGCACAGGTAGTTATCCAGTCTCACCAACAAGGGGCCACATATTATTTGAGACAAGAGTGTTCACGTAAGGAGGCACAGGGTGGTTACAGGCTGTTACAGGCTAAAAGTTGGGGATTTTGTGTAGTTGTTACACTCTGGAGAATCTACAAAAATGACTAATATTCCATAGAGGTAGCCCAACCACTTTACTATAGTATACTATAGTAGCAGTGAAAACACTATTAAACTGTAGTGTTTACACTATTGCTGTTATATACTGTAGTTTTTGTTTTTGTATCTGTATGGCTCACAACTCTTTCTATACAGTTCACAACTGGTTTGGCTTTTATGACAAGGGTTACACAATAAATCCATGTATTATTGAGTACAACTATTTTGGTAATATGGAATCTGTCTACCAAAGTAATTTTGATAAACTGCTACATTATTTATAATAAAATAAAAAAAAGATTGCAAAATGCACATCAGAGCTTGCAAATGCACAGTTCCTGACATAATCAGGTACAATGACTGATTTAAGTTGCCTGCTTGTTTGAATTCATTAGGTTAGTGTTTAAATTCTAGACTAACATTACATATTACTGACTTGCACTGGACAACTGTCATTTCCTTCAATAAGGAAAATAAATAAATAAATAAATCATGCAAATATGTTCTGTTTTGCAGTGCTCAGTGAGAATACTGATATAGAAAAGGAAGAGACAAATAAGAAGCAAAAAACACATTAGCCGTCATTCTTTAAAATTATCTTTATCAAACAGCTGCCACTGAACCTTTATTACATATATTAACACTTCTTTAAAGAACTGCAATAGATTTTTAACACTGGGAATTAAGAGGATTACATAGAGTGGACCTACCTTTAGTGCACCAGGCCCCTATGTTAGTCTGTGACTAGAATAAGGCTTACAGTCTTATTAATATCCTTAATAATACCCCATGCTTTTTATCTATTAAAGAGCTTTTCTATGAATGCCCTCTGTTCTTTTAGATCCACAGTTACAGAAACAAAGAATGTGTGAGGGGCTTTTCCTCCAATATCACTGGGGGTCAAATATGCACGACATCAGGTCATTTGAAGCCAGAGAGAAAGGAGTGCTATGAGATTTCCACAGGGTTCCCAAGTCGGCCAGCTACATTTCTTTTCTCATAGGGCAATTACAGACATGACAATTTGATATGGAGTATGGAGACATTATCAAAATGAAGCTGCAGCTGTAGAGCAGGAAATATTCCGCTGTCTTTTCTACATTTTTATTTGTAAGTCACTAATATTTTATTTGGCTGTGTTTTGCACTTCAGGGCCACTGTAGTGTACAGTTATGTTAACTGAGCTATAAAAATAAAGCTTAAAATTCCACTACCAGTGACCAGAGCTTATAGTAAAACTATTTGCTTGTTTATTCTAAAATTGGCATTCCAAATAACATTTTGCCAACATGTCATGAATACATGAGTAAAACCACAAATAAATCATCCTGGAGAATAGGTGAGGGTGGCTCTGTACAAAATGCTGGCTTTTCCAAAACTAGAATACAATTTATGTGACAGCCCCAGAACTAAAAACACATTTGAAGAATCATTACAGGAACACTAAAGTGTGTTTCCAATTTTAAGGCGTCTTGAGTTTGATGGTCCAACAGCCAGCCAAGAAACCATAAACATCCCAAGCTGTGTTTACTGAGGACAGGACCAAGGTTCACTGATTCTGGTTTGAGGTATTTGGGTCAAACCATAGAATTTGTATTTACCTCTGACTGGGAGATTTAACTTTACCTTGCACTGTTAAATAAGGGGGAGGTACATTCATGTGAAGTAGTGGGGGTGATTTGATGCCAGCCAGAGTGGCAACCTGTACAGTATCAGAAGCATACAGAACCTTGCAGGGTATGAAAATTAGGAAATATTATGCAACAAAGCCGACACAGCATGCAACAATATTGTACAAAGGAGCTGAAACACCTGGCATGTTACATGATATTAACATTGCAATGCATTTTGGTACCTGTAGGTCTATGTCTCCTAAAGGCAAAATGTATCTGAATGTGTTGAGCTTAGTAAACAAAAGAGAAATATCCCGTAATGCTCTACTGTTACCCCGTGCATCTATAAGGAACTTGCAGATAACTGTTAGTTTGTAAATTTTGTGGAAGTAACGCTTCGTCAAAGTTCATCATTGATAATAATGAAATTTGGTTGTAAATGTCTTTTATATTGCTTTTTAAAGCAACTAATCTTCAAGAACAAGTTTTCCTTGCCTTTTATTTAAATTCTGTAATAATGTATTATAACAGATATATTACATAAAAACTGTACATATACAGTAGGGCTGCAATTCTGGCTCATGGTGTATTAGGTTACAAGATCCCTTTGATAGAATTAGCTGGATGTAAATGATTATTATTATTATTATTATTATTATTATTATTATTATTATTATTAATAATAATAATAATAATAATAATAATATATAATAATAATAATAATAATAATAATAATATATCTCTATAAAATAACTAGTAAGGAATAAATTGGCTTTTCACTGCAAGATACTAGAGGATGGATTGGGATGATTTCTTTCTAATCTGTTTGGTGGTGGTAACTACTGTTTTCCTACTAAATATGCCTTTATAAGACCTTGCTAAGGAAGTGAATATAAAGGCGTTTCCAGGTCTAATCAAAGGTCTGTTAAAATCCTTAAAAATTAAGGATTATTTTTAGCTATTTTCTGTTTAATTTTCTCTCTATTAAAATGTATACAATTTATGGATGACCACAAGAAAGTACACAAGAATAATAACAAACAGTAATATAATTGTACTAATACTTTTACAAAGCTAAATAGGTTTTTAAATTAAGCTATAAAACAAGAAAACTTTTTTTTTTTTTTTAAGACTGCCTATCATTTAATCAATGTGACACAAACTGTACCAACGTCCTTACAGAGGAGATATGTATAATGTACTTTGTATTACTGTTGTTTTTACAATTCTTTAAATATTGATAATGCTATTTTTTGACAGTGGTGGAGTTCACAGGGACTGTACATATAAATAATACACTTCTGTGGTGCTGTACATACGTGTGTGTGTGCTGGGAGGTTCAAGGCAATTAAATTTGGTGGTACTAGAGTCAAAGTGATTATGATGATAGAATGTAGTGATTTAATGCATGCTTCTTGGGTTCTATTGTTGAATTTACTGGGTTTGTGAATGGCAATGGGGTTGTGATTAATCTCAGTAGCATTCGGGTTCAAAAAGATTACATTCGTTGATTAGGGTTCAAGGTAATTAAATTGGATTGTGTTGATGTCCTAATTTATATAGCTTGGTGATCAGTGGTGTTCTTTTTGTTTCAGTTTATATTAGTGTGTGTATGTGTATTTCTGTGTTTCTGCATTATAGGTTTTGAGTTGTTTCAGAGAAATAACAAACGATGGAATTCGTATGGTATTGGAACTAGCTATAGGGGCCACTGAGGTAGAAGACAGTGAAGGCCTCTGTCATGTACACCAGAAACTATATAGGCAATTAAACAAAAATTGGACATTCACAAAAATCCAGTTGGAGTTATGTGTGTGTGTGTGTGTGTGTGTGTGTGTATATATATATATATATATATATATATATATATATATATATATATATATATATATATATATATATATAGTAACAAAACCTAAACCAAAGATAGTTTGTGCACTTAAAAACAGGTGGACTAGTAGAAAACACTAGTGGAAGCTTTGAGTAAATTGTTGATGCTCATAATGCATCAGAGTAGAAAAATGTAACATATCTAAGACTTTTGCACAGCATTGTGTGTGTGTGTGTGTATATATATACACACACACACACACACACACACACACACACACACACACACACACACACACACACAGTACCAGTCATAAGTTTGAGTACACCTGCTTGAAATCAGGTTTTTCATGATTATCTATGCTTTTAACTGTATAAACTTGTCCATAAACACTTACTATTTCATTACATGATACATGTACTTATATAAGCTGATAATCATAAGTGAATTGCATTCAAAAATTAAATTTTTAAATGAAAATGTAAATCTTGTCAATTTCAATGAAATGGTCACCCAAAGCAAGGGCATTTCTGTCTGAAGCCAAAGTCAGTTAAAAGTCTGAAATGTGTATAACATGGTGTTAGAACACTGGCCTAAGTATAAAAGTGTCTTTGTTAGATGTTCTGTGAGTTAACTAGCATGTTACCTAATTAACCTTTTGTCACCAGTTATTGTTAACAGGTGAGGCTCCATGATTACTCTAAATATAGGTAGCATAGGCACAAGTTTGTCATTCCTGAATGTAAGGGAGCAGAAAATGACAAAATACACTCAGTTAAGCAAAGAAAAAAGACAGTCTGTAATTACTTTAAGAAATGAAGGTCAATCTTTAAGACAAATTGCAAGAACTTTGCAAATGTCTGTAACTGCTGTGACCAAGACCATCAAACGATTTGAAGAAACTGGCACTCATGAGGACCGAACAAGGTCAGGCAGGCCAAGGGTGACCTCAGAATCAGAGAACAAGTTCATTCGAGTCACAAGTCTGCGAAACCGGTGATTAATTGCCCCTGAAATACAATCTCAGCTAAATGCTACTAGAAGTACAGATGTTTCAACATCAACTGTTCAGAGGAGATTGCATGAAGCTGGCTTAACTGGAAGAATTGCTGCAAAGAAACCATTGTTAAGAGTGCAGAATAAGAGGAGGAGACTTGCCTGGGCCAAAAAAAACACAGAAACTGGACGTTTGAGGAGTGGAAGTCGGTCTTATGGACCAAGGAGTCAAAATTTGAAATATTTGGGTCCAACCGCAGAGTATTTGTAAGACGCAGAGAGGGTGAGCGCATGAGTTCTACAGGAGTGGTTCCCACTGTCAAGCATGGAGGAGGCAGTGTCATGGTATGGGTTTGCTTTGCTGGTGACAGAGTTGGTGATCTTTATCAAGTCTATGGCAAGCTCAACCAGCATGGCTATCATAGCATACTTCAGAGGCATGCCATTACAGATTACAGCTAGTTGGGCAGTCCTTCATTCTTCAACAAGATAATGACCTAAAACACACCTCAAAGTTGTGCAAGAACTATCTGGCGAAGAAGGAAAGTGAAGGACAGCTCAATCTAATGACCTGGCCTGCCCAGTCTCCAGACCTCAATCCCATAGAACTTGTATGGGACGAACTGGACAGAAGAGTTAAAGCAAAGCTACCCACAAGTGCCCTACATCTCTGGGAATTGCTGCAGAAGAGCTGGGAAGACATGTCAGGTGATTTCCTGCTGAAACTTGTGTTCGTGAGGCTGTTATTAAGGCAAAGGGTGGATATTTTGAGGAATCCAAGATTTAGAGACAAGATTTAGAGGTTGCTTTGATACTCCTTATGTTTTCTTTTGTATGTTGTAACGTGTTTTCACTTTCAAGTATTTACAGAAACGTATACGACGTAAAACATTGTCAATTATGAAAAAAAATCCTAGTTTCCAGCAAGTGTACTCAAACTTTTGACTGGTACTGTGTGTGTGTGCGTGTGCGTGTGCGTGTGTGTGTGTGTGTGTGTGTGTATATATATATATATATATATATATATAAAACCTCTGAGGATCTCAGAAAAACAGTTATTAATTCTCATCAGTCTAGAAAAGGTTACAAAGCCATTTCTAAGGATTTGGGGCTCCACCAATCCACTGTTAGACAGATCTAAAAATGGAGAAAGTTCAAGACCACAGTCACTCTACCCAGGAGTGGTCTTCCTACTAAAATCTCTCCAAGAACAAACTGGAATATCATCAAGTAAGTCACAAAGAACCCCAGAGTAACATCCAAGGATCTGCAGGCCACTCTTGCCTTGGCTAATGTGAGTGTTCATGTTCATATTAGAAAAAGACTGAACAAGAATGGTGTTCATGGAAGGATAGCCAGGAGGAAGCCACTGCTCTCTAAAAAGAACATTGCTGCCCATCTGAAGTTTGCCAAAGAGCACATAGATGATCCACAAGACTTCTGGAACAATGTTCTCTGGACAGACGAGTCAAAGGTAGAAATTTTTGGCCTCAATGAGAAACGTTATGTTTGACTAAAACCAAACACTGCGTTCAAACAGAAGACCCTCATCCCAACTGTCAAGCATGGTGGTGGGAGTGTGGTTTGGGACTGCTTTGCTGCCTCAGGACCTGAATGGCTTGCCGTCATTGACACAACCATGAATTCTGCATTGTATCGGAAGATTCTAGAGGAGAATGTCAGGCCATCTGTCCATGAGCTGAAGCTGAACCGAACGTGGGTCATGCAACAAGACTATGATCCTAAACATACAAATCTACAAAAGAATAGCTGCAGAAGAAGAATTTTTTTTTTTAGTCAAAGTCCGGACCTAAATCCCATCGACATGTTGTGGCAGCACCAGAAGTAAGCTGTCCATACAAGGAAGCCCTCAAATGTCACAGTGTTAAAGCAGTTCTATAAGGAGGAATTGGCCAAATTTCCTCAAAACCGATGTGAGAGACTGACCAACAGTTACAGGAAACACTTAGTTGAAGTCATTGCTGCTCAAGGGTGAGCCACCAGTTACTGAATCTAAAGGTTCACATACTTTTTCACACATGGATATTGAATGTCGAATCATTTGTGGATAAATAAATGTTAAAAAAGTATCATTTTGTGTCATTTGTTTAATCAGGTTATCGTTATCTATTATTAGGGCTTAGATTAAGATCTAATAACATTATAGGTTATAAATTGTGAAAATCCTAAGGGGTTCACAAACGTTTTCTTGGCACTGTGTGTATATATCTACAGATTACACCACCTCTATTTGTGACTATATACATAAAAAGCAATTTTCTTCCAGCTAGTAATATACAATAGTATCAATAGTATAGGATCGATAAATCTGAGCAGAGGTCAGAAATCCTTGTCTTATACTCTTTATAAAGGTGCTTTCTATGTCAGTCACATGCTGTGAGATTTAGCCTTTTATGAATACTATGCTATTGCTAACACACCACAATATTGGGATCTGAGCTGTAAAAATGTATTTCTACAACAGGAAATATGCATTTGGAATGTAGGTAAATAGATGGTGTAGAGTACACCAAAAAACAGGTGTAAGTTTGTTAGAATTATGTTCAACTGCTCTGTTGTGAAGAACTAAACCAAAAAAAAAAAAAATCACATTTGGAAGTGACTGCTGAACTGCAGACCTTAACCATGTCATCTCTTTAATTGTATTTTTGCAAATACAAGATTGAGGGACCTGAAGAACATATTAGCCATAGGTCAGTTCAAAACACTTCTCATTAAAAACACATTAGGAATTAGAAAATTATACATAAATGAGAGTAATATTGTATGTTGCAGTTTTAAGGCAATTACACAGTTACATCAGTTCAAGACTTATCAGTCAACACAAATGGTTTGCCATAGTTCAAGGTTAAACAATAACATTTGGGCCTCTAGATCTTCAGCCTATATGTAATCCTCACCAAGCTCACATGCCTTTGACTAAATAATGAGTAGAAATCACTATAGATATCATTAGCACTTGTAAGTGGTTGCAGAACGTGATTGATTGCTCAGTGCAGGCATGTCAGAAGCAATGGAATTTTGATTTTCTTCTCAATACAAAGCAATAACAAACAAAAGGAGTGTTCTAAAAAAAAAGATTGTATTCATCCAAAGGGGATCAGCAAGCATGCTTAGATTTACCAGGTGCATCAGTGAAGATCAAACAGGTGCCGGTAGCAGGATTGAAGACTTTTCTGTAAAAGAAAAAAAACTGCTATATTAGCTCACCTGTTGGAATCTGAAGGTTTGCAGCAGTTGAGCCATTACTTTTAAGGGCAGCGGTGGAATGTCTATTTCAACTTTAGGCAGCGTGCTGAGGAAAATATTTGCCCACATGAGCTGAAGGATATGTGCTTGGCAGTGGCTTAACTTTGATTTCAAAAGTATAGGGGACTGTTTCTGTAACGGGTATATAGTGATAAAATAAAAAATAAACTCTCTTCATTCAAATTGGCACCTTTGTCTCCCGCACCCCCCCCGTGTGTGCTGGGGTTATAAGCAATGGCAATGTGAAGACCTGGAACTGACAGAGTCCTAGTATTTTAGTTTACACTTGTGTGCAGGGCTTGTGATCCCCCTATGCAAGGCGATAATGTTTGAGCCTTAACACTCAAATTAACAGAGATACTAATAATATTCACCCCTCTTAGACTGGGGATCACCCTCAAATTCACAGAACAAAGAGGAGTGCTGAATGTAAGTGGCAGTCTGGGATAATTTTCTATTATTATTTATACAGAACTGACCTTACTTTGAAATAAAAAGTCAAGGACTAAAGTGGTGTGGAGCCGTCACTTACAGGATGCCTGTTGTTAGTTTTTTAACACCTAGACAGGGTACGTACAAAATTGTTTAAATTAAGTGTGATACGGCACTGAATAAATACATAAATAATAATAATATAATAATAATAATAATAATAATAATAATACTCAAATAGCAGATCTAAAATACAAGGAACAGGATCATAAAACAACAACAAAAAAGTCAATATATCAAAATTTATTTTATTATATTTATATTTATTGCACAACACATTTAAAACAGGCAGCAACAAGTTTTCAGGGTCCTGAAAGAAGACTACAGTTATACAGTTTACACAACAGCAGCAACATCAGTACAGATTTTCTATTGACAGATAGTCCGAATTGATTAAGATTAGTCAAAATATTTTGTTGAATCGATAAAATGTAAACAGCAATACATAACGCTAAACATTGCTTAGTGAATCTGGTAAAGATAGAGTGGTTCTTTTTTAATACAAACATATTTTGGAATAATAATAATAATAATAATAATAATAATAATAATAATATAATAATATATACCCAATAACGGGTCTAAAAACAAAACACACGCAATGTCTGTGCGTTACAGACACGAGGGCAGAGGAGAGAGAGAGAGAGAGAGAGAGAGAGAGAGAGAGAGAGAGAGAGAGAGATTCAATCACTTTATACAAACCAATGGCATTGCGATCAAAACAAAAGTAGCAGAACTAATCCATATCAAAACAACACATTTTTCAAAAATTAATGCTTAACTCATCACCTTCACTGATCTCACAAACAGCATTGTTCAATCATAATTTTATTTCAAAATTCTTCAGGTCGTGGGTCATTTTGTAAAATGTAAAATCAATTTTAAGCCTAGTGACTATCAGCAACCTTAAAATACACAACATGTTGTGTGATTTTAGAATGGCTAGTTTGGCTTGGCCCACGATGAAGTTAGCCAAGCAACAGACAGATCTTTTTTTAGCATTGTCTTTATATAGCATTATATTATATACTACTATATATATATATATATATATATATATATATATATATATATATATATAGGTCAAACAGCGAATATATATATAATGTATTATAATCCATATTATATAGTAATATTGTAAAACATAATCCAATGGCAGCTAATACGTTTTTGAGCAGGTCAAACAAGGAAGTCAACCTTGAATAATCACTAAATAAATGGTACACTGCGTCTTGTTCAGTAGAAAATGAGCACTGATCTAAGATTTCAGGGTTGATTCTGTACGCAAACTTGTTTGTGGTAATGACCATGCAGGATCCTTCACTGCAGGTCCCCAGAGAGTTTTGGAATGGGTGCTTTGTACAACGTTTTCCAAGCAAGGGAGACAGACTCAGGGACAGACAGATGTGCTCTCCAGCTGGTGTCAGCCAGATCTTTTAGCTGACTGGATAAACACGTCTTTGCACATGCACCATACACTTGTTTTTTCTCTAAAGTCTGGAAAAATACACTGATCAAATTCTTAAAAGTCAGCAGCTTCACTGCCTCTCCACTACCCTCACAGGCCGAGGGAGTCACTGCAAGCAGAGGAAACACTAGCTACTCTTCAGACAGGCTGCTTTGTTAAAAAGAGAGTTAAGAAATGCACAAGCCCAGGAGAAAGTGAAGCTCTAAAATCTAAAAGAACCCAAAATGATTGTTTTAAGAACTCCCCAGGCATTAAACAGGTTCTTATAGAAGGGAGGCAGATTCAAAAGATGCAGCCCACTGCTGCCTAATAAAAACAAGTGGTAATCGAACTCCAGACCCCTTGTTGTATGGAGGATAGAAAAAAAAATGTCTCCAGCTTGCACTGTCTGCAGAGTAAAGCAGCTTCTGAGATACCTGCAGTCGGAAAGCTGTCACTCAGCTGACTAGGTTAATCAGTCCTTGGCCTCCTTCATCTAGCAGCAAATGCAGGAGAGCAGGCCTCAGCCAGTGAAACCCACCCCAGAAGAAATCAATACTGCATTTCTGGATCGCTTCTAATAGCCCTCGAGGAGGGTGCCACCACATTGAGGCGACCAGATTATTAATTACTAATACCTGCCCTCTGAAGCACAGCTGGGACAGGAGCCACTGCCACTTCTGCAGTTTACCCTTTACTTTCTCAATAACTCCTTCCCAGTTCTTCTGTGTGAAATCATCACTCCGAAAAAACAAACCCAAAACCTTGATCCCCATCCTGTCCCACAGCAGCTTCTGTGGAAGCAGAGCAGGCCCATCTCCCTGCCAGGTACCAGTCAATAGTGTTATCCCAGTTAATGCAAGCGCAAAATTGTGTAAACGGGCTGAAAGAGCTTTTACATCATGGTCATTTTTTATAACAGTGATGTCATCAGTGTAAGCCATTAGCTTGATTGGCAGAGAGCTGGGCACACTCTGCCAATTAAATGCCTGCATAGTTTTAAATAGATAGACAGGATCAGCCCTGTCAAATGCTTTTTCCTGATCAAGAGATAAAAAAAAAGCCCGCATTTATAGTAAAAAGTTTTGAAACAGTTAACAAATCTCTAATTAAAAACAAATTATCAAAAATACACCTTATCAGATCACAGCAAGTTATCAGAGTGTATTATGGAATCAATGTGATTTTTTTAAACAGTTTGTTAGGGCTTTTGAAAAAAAATTGTAATCGGAGCAGAGTAATGCCACAGGATGCCAGAGGTCCCCTTTCATCAGCAACAGTGTTATCACTACTCTGTGGCAACTCAGAGGCAGTTCATTCTCCTGAACACATTCTAACAGTACATTAAAAAGTCCTCCCCAACCGGGTTCTGTTGAATAAACTCAAACAGTAAGCACATTTTTTGTGAGTATGAGTAAGAAGCAACAGTAGTGCTAGGTTGAGCCCTAACGCTACCGCTCACCCCTCTACCTGAACAGGGATCCAACACAGGGTCAGACTGAGGACCGGCTCTGTCGTGACTCCCCGTCACCAAGCCCTGAGCCATCGCACTGACAGGCTGTAACCCAGCGCTGCCGTGACTCTCAAACTCAGAACTCTGTCTCACCGCAGCGACAGGCTGTAACCCAGAGCCATCGTGAGAAACACACAGGGCCTCATACTGACTCACCTTCACCACTTTCAGGGATTTTAGCAACAGTTGAGGGTCTTTTTTTAAGCCTTTGCTTTTTTACAACTAATGTAAACAAGTGATCGCTGTTATCTTTCTCTAAATCACTGACAGGGTCCACTGGGACAGACTGCTCAGCAAGCAGCACTTGGCTCTAAGTCTCGATAACAGGTCTCTTTTTTCTGAGTGCTGGCTCTGGTCTCTCCTGCCCAGCCCCCTTACTTCCTCCGGCTATTCCACTTGCGTTATCTGAGCAATCTCGGCGTTGTTTGCACCGTCAGCTGGTTGTTTATTTTGGGGGCAGACTTGCTTCAGATGCCCATGCTCTCCACATTTAAAACATCTCATAGTTTTCAAACTAATAAAAATAATATAGTCCTTACTGTCTACAGTGGTCTTTACTGAAAGGTCCAGTATTTCCTCCTGGTCCCTCAGTAACAATGAATGTTTGACTCCTAAAAGACATTACGTGTTTAATATCAGGACATTTACAGCAAAGTGGTATCATTGTTATAGGAGACACAATCTTGCCATAACAGGACATCTCTCTCTCCAGGACTTCATTTTTTTTTTTATAAAAGGGGGAATATTAGCCAGCATGACCTTTTTTTGAAGAGGTGAATAAAAGTACAATAGAAACAATTTAACCCAGAACCTACTCTGAACTTATCTATTAACAAACTGCTCCTGGCTAAGGAAAATAACGATTGTGTTGTTCAATCTGGAAGCTGATTTAATGTTACCACAACCAATTAATTTTCTCACAGCAAACAAGCAATCTTCTACAGACACAGTGTGTTCAGATAGACATTTAAGCCTGTGTCTGCAGGTTAAAACCTCAAAACCCATTGCATGTGACCGCATTAGGCACCTCAAGCTGACAAAGTTTAAAAATACAAACAGTAGCTCTATTTTTTTAACACTATAACCAGAAAAAAGTTTAAAAAGTAAAAAAGTTTGCAGAGCAGAAAAGTCAATTTATTTGTCTGTTTCACCTCCATCTCCAATAATCTCCATTACAAACACCAAAGTTGTTACCTCGCCTGCACAAACAAACCCAAAGACAAAGGAGTGCAGACACAAACCTCAGTATGGCCATCCCATTTATATTCAGGTGCAAAAAACTATCAATAATTCAATTAGTTAATATATATATATATATATATATATATTATATATATATATATACACACACACACACACACACACGCACACACACGCACACACACGCACACAGTGCCTATAGAAAGTCTACACCACTTTTTTCACATTTTGTTGTGTCAGTGTCAGTGTCAGTTTCATGCATTTAAATAAGGATTTTTTTTCCACTTATCTACACACCATCCTCCACACTGTTAAAGGGAAAAAAAAGTTTTTATTGAGAAAAAAATTATATATAAAAATACAAAACAGAAAAATCATAATTGGATAAGTCTCCACCCCCTTGAGTTCATACTTGGTGGAAGCACATCTGGCAGCAATTACAGCTGTGAGTCTGTTGGAATACGTCTCTACCAACTTTGCACACCTAGATTTGGCAATATTTGACCATTCTTCTTTACAAAACTGTTCAAGCTCTGTCAGGTTCCTTGAGGAGAGTAAATGGACAGCAATCTTCAAGTCATGCCACAAATTTTTGATTGGATTTAGGTTGGGGCTATGACTGGGCCACTCAATGACATTTACCTTTTTGTTCCTTAGCCACTCCAGTGTAGCTTTGGCTGTGTGCTTTGGGTCGTTGTCATGCTGAAAGGTGAACTTCCATCCCAGTTTCAGCTTTCTTGTAGAGGGCAGCAGGTTTTCCTCAAGGACTTCTCTGTACTTTGCTCCATTCATTTTCCCTTCTATCCTGACAAGTGCCCCAGTCCCTGCCGATGAGAAACATCCCCATAACATGATGCTCCCATGACCATGCTTCACAGTAGGGATGGTGTTCTTTGGGTGATGCGCTGTGTTACGTTTGTGCCAAACATAACGCTTTGCATTTTGGCCAAAAAATAATGGCTTCCTTCTTGCCACCCTACCATACAGGCCAGATTTGTGGAGTGCTTGGGATATTGTTGTCACATGCACACTTTGACCTGTAGCTCTTGCAAAGTTGCCCCTTGGTAGCCTCTCTGATCAGTCTCCTTCTTCCTCGGCCATCAAGTCTGTAGGGATGGTCTGATCTTGGTAGAGTTTTGGTGGTGCCATACACCTTCCACTTCTTAATAATCATCTTGACCGTGCTCCAATGGATATTCAAGGCCTTTCATATTTTTTTATACCCATCCCCTGATCTGTGCCTTTTAACAACTTTGTCCCAGAGTTCTTTTGAAAGAGCCTTGGTGCTCATGGTTGAGTCTTTGTTTTGAAATGCACTACCCAGCAAATGGAACCTACAGGAACTGTTGAATTTATCCTGAAATCATGTGAATCACTACAATTTAACACAGGCGGAGACCACTTAACTTAGTGTGTGATTTTGAAGGTAATTGGTTACACCTGAGCTAATTTAGGATTGCTATTACAAGGGGGATGGACACTTATCAAACCCAGATATTTCATTTTTTATTTTTAAGTAATTTTCTACAAATTTCTAGAATATTTTTTTTCCCATGGAAATTGTGGGGTAGGATGTGTAGATAAATGAAATATATATATATATATATATATATATATATATATATATATATATATATATATATATATATATATATATATATATATATATATATATATATATATATATATTAATGCATTTTTAATTCAGGCTATAAGACAACAAAAGGTGTGTGTATTTATATATAGACTATACTATATGGCACTGTGTGTATATATATATATATATATATATATATATATATATATATATATATATATATATATATATATATATATATATTCACACACACACACACACACAATTTTTGACCCATTAGACTTTCATAACTTACACTAACCCAATCTGGTAGGGGCCCAACATGAACAATCCTTCAATACATTAAATTAATAAAGATAAGAAGATTCCCAGAAGTGGGGGTTGAACTTGGGACACACACACTAAACTGTCAACTGATCAAAAGAAGCAGCTCTGTGAACTCAGGACAGTAGATAATATTTTATTTTGCATACAATTTTTTATACATTGTTATTTATTTATGGTGTTTCACAGTAATGCATGAGAAGCATAAAACCCAAGCCTTGAGCTTTCCTTGAGAATCTTACAGCATCCAGATTGTTAGGGGGAGGATCTTAAGTCTTGCTAAAAAACTGCTGAACTGAGGTGACTTTTTGTCTGTTTAATTTTGTATGGCTTTCTGCAGTCTAGGCCATTATGGAGGGTACGGTGGGCTGGTAAATTGGGATTAATACATTGCTGGTCGACGGACTCTGTCCTTACTTTCATCTTGTATGAGATGTATTCACACTTGAATGTATTATGCAACTTATTACTATTAAGCTAAAGTACTCCCATGTCCTATTAACTTCTTCTAAAGGACAGTATTTCATCATTCCATAATCTTTGTCAAAGTATTGCATTCAGATCCTATTTTCTTTGTTACATCACAAGAAGACCAGAATATTTATTACATTGTCTGTAATTCTTGTTCTGCTTCTACCAACTTAATATATTCAGATTTCATACTGTGAACCAAATATTTATACATGCTGATAACATATCTTACCCAAATACAAACAAATTAATAGTGAGATAAATAAATACTAAAAATAAATCATAATTTGTAATAGTAATGCGTATTTGACCTAACTCTGATGAAATTAGATGAAAGGCTGAGTGATTTACTTCTTAGAAAAGCTAGGAGACCCATCCTATAGTCTTTCTATGTACCTAAATAATAATAGGGTTAGTCATTATAGCTGTTTTGAGTTGACAGTTGGAGGAAAAAATCATTTTATGTCAGACGTTATTATAGTTTATGTTCTCATTAGCTTTCAATTTTGAGAAATTAAATTATCTTGTGTTGCATTCAGATTGCCCAGTGAATGATTAGGAGCAAATGTTACATATTGAACATTTTATAAAATTACTGGGATGACTGTTACAGAAATGTAGCATTTTTGCATTGGAATGTTTCATTTTTCTAATTTGTCTTCTATAATTTCTTCTGTTAGATTGCAATAAATATATTTATAGTTTTGTAACCTGGCCTTTTATTAGAACTTTGCTGCAGCTATTAATATGGTATGTACGGCGATGTGGCTTTTTGTGTTTCCAAAACATTCAGACAGGATTCACACACACACACACATATATAATTTTGAGTGACCAATTATTATTTGTATTTATTTTCTCCCTAATTTTTCCAAATATGTTTTTTTCCTCCTCACCACAGTGAGTCCCTATGCAGTACAGGAGTCTAAATCCAGAATCGCTTTTACGCCGAGCAATCCAGCACAGAGGTGGGCGGGCTATTGGTTACTGATCCCGGAGGTCAGCCCTGCTTCTTATCCACTCGGAATGTGCTCAGTGTCTGGCCAGTAGGGTTTGCTGTTGCACGATGAGGAGAAGGAACCACCCACCCCGGGAACGTCAGAGCCAATGTTTGGCCTCTTTGCACAGCCCAGATGCGAACTGGCACCATCCAAGCTGTGTGACTCATCCTGCACTCCAAGCGGCAGTACTTTAACTGGATGAGCCACTCATGAACCCCCGAGTCATACACTTTGTAATAATATAATTTGATACATTTTCTGGGTTAAAACCAAGATTAAATGGTATTTCTCCTGATAAACAAAATGACAAGACACACAAATCAATGAATTGTGTATGGTAGCTGAAACAGTTAGAATTAAAGGGAGAACTGTTTAGAACGAAATGGGATATTTAAAATTAATGTCAACAGGGGCATTAAAGCTAAACAGTTTTATGATTTGGGTTTAGTTATTATTGCAGCCATAAAACAGTTGAGGCATTAACAGCAGAACATATTGTAATGACCCTGGGTCTGGTAACCACATTTGGGACGGTTCTGTGACCGAAAGTCAAATGTTCAACTGCAGCAGGTGTTCAGAGACGGGAAAATCAGCACAAATCAGAAGCTCAGCTTGCCGTGTGAGCGGGACTCGGTTGCAAAATTGTTGTCACAAATCAGGGGATAAGATGTTGCAACAATCAAGGGATCGAGAGCAAGAAGTCGTGTGTGCTTAGGATTGGTAGCTGGTGCACTGGTGCAAAGGAGAAACCTGGAGAAGAAACAGCAAAAGAGAGCCAGAGCGAACCGGGACTAAAGAGAACCAAGAAAGAATCCAGAGACTATAGTTGGCCGTAGCTCACAGCCAAAACAGTGTGCTTTGGACTTTCTTTTCTTTTGTTAATTATTTTGTCAGTCTGAGCAGCACTACACTGCTGTACCACTGTCTTGTAAAGCAGCACGATTTACCTGTTAAATGTACAGTCCCTGGTTAATAAACTGCTGCATTCCAGAACCAGCAATATCTGTGTGAGTCTGTCTTCATTTCCACACAACACTACAATATGTTTCTCAGCGATATTATGTTGGTGACTTCCTGTTCATAGTAATGTGCTGTCCTATCTGCTTACCTCTGGCTGTGTATTGGAATGATAAGACTGTGAGCCTGGAGTTAATTCTTATTGCAGCAGCTGCTTACACGTGAAATCTCCATGGTAACTGTAATGGTTGCCATGCAACCATGTTCTTTTAGGACAGTGAAAATGCCCAAAGGCTTGCTAAAAATATATAAGGAAATGAAGCTGCTTTGGTTTTTTCCCCCACTCCTAAATAGCTCTCTAATTATAATGCAGTCGGAGAGACAAAATATAGATACAAAAACAGTTTAAGTGTCAAATAAAATAAAAACACAATTAACCTTTCAAAAATTGCTAGCTGTTGCTTGAAATCTCACCAGAAAGACTTTTGATTGAAAGTAAAATGTACCGGCAACAGGGCACAGTGATGTTGAATTGACATTGATTGGTGCTGTTGAATACCATCTTGCTGCTTCAGGCTACACAAAAAGTCTTTAGCAGACCCGGGCAGCCTGCGCACATGCTGTGGAACAAAGCATTCCATCAGCAAGTGTGACATCATTGCAGTCAGCTCAGCTGTTCCTGCATACATTCTATAAATAGCCCTATAAAAAACAGAGACTGCTAGTGCAGAAAGATATTTAACTCTTCTGACCCTGTACCTAGAAAGATATTGCTTTGTGTGAAAGGGAAATCTCCTAGTGCGAGGCCTCATTGGTTTGGACTTATTTCCATATTGTTGTTAGCGCATAAATACATACTGCAATCCGCCAAAAAAAATCAGCAATATGTTTCATCCCTTTAAAGTTACTGTTTAATTGCATCTTTACGTTTTGTCTTTGAATGTCAATAATTATAATGAATGTTAATTTATTGTAGGCTTTACTGTCATTCTTCTTTTCTAGACTGTTTAGAGACAATGTGGTGTTCTGATAAATACACTATAAAAAAAAAAACCCACTAATATTGTATTTAAATAATACTAAAACATTTAGTCAAACAAAATAATAATTAAAAAAATATGAGAAATTAAATAGTTTCAACAGGGCAAAATCTAATTTAATCATTTAATCGTTTTTAATAGTGCAAAATCTTATATCAGTTTTGCTTTTACAAACAGCGGTAAGGCTAGATCCTCAACCAATTGAGATAGAAAAAAAAAAAAAAAAAACCTCTGTGTGCCCTGTAAGCTGGACTGTAGCCATAACACACAAAATCTCATGCATAATGCAGAAAAATGAGTGGAATTTCAAATTTCTGTCTGTTTACCCAGAATGCACTGCAAAATGAACAATTCTTATTAAATAGACACACCTGGTAGCTGGCTGATAACATTCTCAAGACAGTACTGGAATAATTGTCAGGGCTCAGATATTACACTATATTCAAAGGCAAATGGTGGTGTTTCTTTCAAGCAACTGGTCAATTAGAATAAGAAAAAGTTTTTTGTTTTTTTTCATGTGGCAGGATAGAAAGGAATCATATGGAAGAAAATAATAAACACTGTGGGTTGGATGTGGAAGAGATTTCATTAAAAGCATTTTTAAAAAGTGAAACTACCCCGCTCAGCTGCTGCAATTGGCCGAGCGCCAGTGCTGCCGAGTGCCCTGCGCGTTTGTGTGCTGCTGTTGCTCAGGCTGGCAAATGCCCCATGTGCAGAAGAGGGTCTGGGTGTCACTGGACTTCTGCCAGGAAGTGTGTGGGATTGATGCCACTGCCGGGCTCCACAGGCTGGCAGGAATGAGGAGCATAAAGGCATTCAACAATCTGAATGTCCCTTTGTCTCAAAAGCGCAGTGCCAAGCAGCTTCTAATGAGAGATTTCTTTGTTGCAAGGCCCTCAACATCAAGTGGGCTGGTGGGCTCATTAACCTGACTACAGCAAATAAAAAAGCGCGGCACAGGAGATTCCCATGATAGCATACTTAAAGCTGCTAGAGCCCTCTTGCTGTCTTTATGTACATTAATCGTCAGCAGCAGGAAAATAATGCAGGATTCAAGCACACATAGACTATTCTTCCCCTTCCATTCTCCCTGCTCGATCATTACTTCCTGCTTCCACCGGGCCCTTCCTTTTTGGACAGTAAGCCGCTCTTTGGGATAGCTAGGTAGGCCAAAGGCACTTCCTTACATCTACTATCTTATCCCCTCAAGGTGACTGAAAAGCTACAGTAAGTGAAAAAAACAACAATAACAAATGTCACATTTCTTCCAGCAGCAGAAATCCTGAAATCTCCTTGGGGAGGAATTATTACTTGCTGTCAGTGTTTATGATCTATTTTTTATTGTTAAATGTGCTTTAGCCTTTGGTTTTAGGGATAATTGTTTGTATAAAAGGACTATAGAACCTTTTGATATAAGGCTGCATATCTCTCAAAAGAGCTAGCCCTGTGTTTCATTGCTTGCTTTTTAAACAGCAGCCATCTTAAAAGGTGTAAGAAGGTCTTTCTCACCTCAATGAATATGGCCATATACTATGGTAGTGAACTATGTGCTGATTTGGAACAGTTTTGTGCAGCTCTGTATACAGCCTCATTCTCATAGAAGCAGTGACTCAATGCATGATTTGCTCTTTGTATGATGGAATAAATTGTTCCAGGTCTGTGCATTGAACCAATCTCCAGATGTACATTAATTACAATACAGAAATTATGAAAGATCTGTGAAAAAGAAGTGAGGGATCCTCCATCATATTTATCACATGACCGTGCTGGAAAGAAAATTCTGTGCACATGTCTTGCATACTGATAAGCTGCTTCCCACTGTGTGAATCACTATGCCATAACACTGCCTGTAAGCTTACATTATTTAAATACATCTGTTTATAGTTTATCTGTTTTTGCTATTACTGATACCATCTTGTTTATACTGACAGTTTCTTCCTTAGTATTCTCAGTCCGTTCATTGGAAACAGGCATGGCTGTAGATGAGCAAGCCCCAGTTTGGGGCCTGGATATAAAATGCAAGACTATTATAAAGAAGATGTAGGGAAGCATTGGTAATTTTCAACACCAGTTTTCATACAATTACATATTTGCAAATAAAGAGTTTTGCTCTGAATATCCGGAACTGACTAAAATTGATAAAATCGTGACAGGAATGGTAAAGGTGTAGAACAAAAATATTGTGTAAAAAATTAATAGTACAGGTATTTAGCAACACCAATATATGTAAAACAAATATATAGTTTCTATATTAAAACGCAAAACTGCAGAGCTGTCTGTGACTTACAGCTTTCTTATTTACACTGTAATCACGCATGGGGGATTTACATGTCACTAATGTAACAGGGTGGAGGCTGGGCGTGAACCAGCAACCCTGCACACTGCAAACGAGTGTCTTAACCACCATACAAAAGAGCGAGCCTCTTCACCGGCAAACTGTCAAAATTAATGTTATATTAATTTTAATAAACAGAGCAGTTAGTGTATTACTACAGTGTAAACACAATGAAATTAAATTCAGTCATAATCTAAAATGTTACTGTTTTACTTTCTACCTACATCTGTCTCTATCTCTTATGTCTGTATTCCTGTTTGTCTTTCCACCTACTGCTTCTGCTTATTAGTGCAAGTCATCTCTAATGTTTTAATCTGCACACTAGCCTCAGGCTGGCTATGCAGGTGTTATTTTGCCTAATGCCTTGTTAAACTCAATATTTCTTTGGACACTCTGTGCAACTTTCAAATGTGGAAATCATGGTTGAGTGTAAAAGTTATAAACCTGCTCAAATGAGAATCCTTTTTCATTGTGTTTCTATTGATGTTAGTAAAGAGCTTAGTACATTACCCCTGGTGGAAAACACCCCTGCTGGAGTTAAAGGACAGCAGCATCCCTGTTTAGGTCATTAAAATAGCAACATTTCTCTGGTAATAACAAGTATATCACCTATAAAATAGAATTTATCCTGAAATGGAGGCTTTTTGAATATCAATGAATGACCCTGTATGTAAATAAATGTATTTATCTAAATGCTAGAACTCTCAGAAAGAAAATGTTAGAACTTGAAGCAACTGCACTAACAATTAACTACGATGTGATAGGTGTCACAGAAACTTGGATATCTGACAATAATGGAGACAAATCTAATATCAGTGGGTATACACTGTATAGGGAAGACAGGCAGGATAAAGGGGGTAGCGCTATACATCAAAAATAGTCTTGAAGCCCAGGTGTTAAATCTTGAAGAAAAAAACAATGAAGAATCAATATGGGGCAGAATAATGGACAAAAATTAAAAGGCATAGTAATAGGGGCATGCTATAGACTGCTAAATTTAAGCACTGAGCAAAATAATCTGTTATACAAAGACATTAGAAATGCGTGCAGCAAATGAGAAGCCATATTAATGGGGAATTTCACCTTCCCCCATATAAAATGGGAAAAACTCAGTGGGGAGCACGACAGATGAAATTGAAATGGTGGAAATTCAGCTGGGTTCAGGTAGGCAGAAGCAGGGAAAAAAAGAAACTTCGTCAAACACAACCACCAGAAATCAAAACAACCAACAGATTTGAGTCACTTCAGAATTTTGAGGAGCAGAACCAACAACAAGAGAATGAAAGGAACAACATCCAGGATCCCATTGACAGTGGTGACCAGACAGCAAAAAGAAGGGAGGTCATGATTGTTGGGGACTCCATATTGAGAAACACAGCAAGTTCAATTCGCAGTTTGGACCCCCTTACTACAACAGTGTGCTGCCTTCCGGGAGCCTCGGTCAAGCACATCACTGAGAACGTGGACAGGCTCCTAGAACGAACAGGAGACGACCCGGTAGTAGTCGTCCACATCAGTACAAACAACATTGGAAGAGACAGACCAAAATCCCTGCAAAACAAATTCAGAGAGCTAGGAAGGAAATTAAAAGAGAAAACCAAAACTGTGGTATTTTCTGGTATACTACCGGCACCTTGCAAAGGACCATATGGACAGCTGGAAATAATTAATCAAAACGCATGGCTGAAGACGTGATGCACACGGGAAGGCTTCACCTATCTTGATCATTGGACCACGTTCTACAACGAGGACTATCTGTATAGACGGGATGGACTGCATTTAAATAACAAAGGAACCAGTCTACTTGGAGAAAAGATCCTCGAGCAGGTTTAGAAGCATTTAAACTAGAAAGGAAGGGGGGAGAAATCAACAAAAAAACAGAAGGGAGACCGCATCAAAACAAGAACAACAACTCAGGTAAGACAACCATTAAATGTATTTATCTAAATGCTAGAAGTATCAGAAACAAAATTCTAGAACTTGAAGCTACTGCACTAACAGTTAACTATGATGTGATAGGTGTTACAGAAACGTGGTAGTCTGAGAGTGATGGGGACGAATATAATATTTGTGGGTATACACTGTATAGGAAAGACAGGCAGGACAGAAGAGGAGGAGGGGTAGCGCTATACATAAGAAACAGTCTTGAAGCCCAGGTGTTAAACCTGGACAAAGAAAATAAAACCGAATCAATATGGGTCAGAATAACGGACAAAAATTCAAAGGGCATAATAATAGGAGCATGCTATAGACCGCCAGATTCAGACGGTGAGCACAATAATCTGTTATACAATGACATTAGAAATGCGTGTAGCAAAGGAGAAGCCATACTAATGGGGGATTTCAACTTCCCCCAAATAAAATGGGAAAACCCGGTGGGTAGCGCGAAGGATGAAATAGAAATGGTGGAAATGACAAATGACTGCTTCCTAACACAATTTGTCAAGGCACCGACTAGAGGGGAGGCATGCCTTGATTTAGTCTTTTCAAATAACGAAGATAGAATAACTAAAAAAAGAGGTCAGATAACCACTGGCAAACTCAGACCACAACATGGTCTCATTTGAAGTGTTTTTTAAATCCCCAAAAGTAATGACTAAAGCTAAGGTTTACAATTTTAGAAAAGCAAACTATGAAGGTATGAAACAGAGACTAACAGAAGTAGATTGGAGTAAAATAGAGAAAACACCCACAGAAGAAGGATGGGTGTTCTTCAAAAAAGTAGTACTAGAGGCGCAAAACAATTATATCCCTAAAGTAGACAAATCTAAATGTAAAACTAAATTGCCAAAATGGTTTAATAGATCAATTAAAAAAAATATCCTCAAAAAAAGGCACTTTACAGAGCATTAAAAAAGGACCAAAAAGAAAGTACGCAGAAAGAGTACACAGAACTGCAAACGCAAGTCAAAAAGGAAGTTAGAAAGGCCAAGAGAGAAATAGAAATGAACATTGCTAAAGGAGCTAAAACCAATTCCAAAAAGTTTTTCCAATATTACAACAGCAAGCAAACATTCAAAGAGGAGATTAAATGTTTAAGAGATACAAATGGCAAAATCGTAGATGAAGAAAAAAAAATAGCAAATATATTAAATGATTACTTTTCACAAGTTTTTACAAAGGAAGATACTGACAACATGCCCCACATGTCATCCAGTTCCTATCCAGTTTTAAATAACTTAAGCATAACTGAGGCAGAAGTGTTAAAGGGACTAGGAGCTCTTAAAATAAACAAATCCCCTGGGCCGGATGAGATCCTCCCAGTAGTACTCAAAGAAATGAAAGAAGTAATTTACAAACCGCTAACCAAGATCATGCAGCAGTCTCTTGACACAGGGGTGGTACCGACAGACTGGAAAATTGCAAACGTAATACCGATCCACAAAAAGGGAAACAAAACTGAACCAGGTAACTACAGACCAATAAGCCTGACTTCTATTATATGTAAACTTATGGAAACTATAATAAGATCCAAAATGGAAAATTACCTATATGGTAACAGGGTCCTGGGAGACAGTCAACATGGTTTTAGGAAAGGGAGATCGTGTCTAACTAACCTGCTTGATTCTTTTGAGGATGCAACATCGACAATGGATAATTGCAAAGCATATGACATGGTTTATTTAGATTTCCAGAAAGCTTTTGACAAAGTCCCGCACAAAAGATTAATTCTCAAACTGAACGCAGTTGGGATTCAAGGAAACACATGTACATGGATTAGGGAGTGGTTAACATGTAGAAAACAGAAAGTACTGATTAGAGGAGAAACCTCAGAATGGAGTGTGGTAACCAACGGTGTACCACAGGGATCAGTATTAGGTCCTCTGCTATTCCTAATCTACATTAATGATTTAGATTCTGGTATAGTAAGCAAACTTCTTAAATTTGCAGACGACACAAAAATAGGAGGAGTGGCAAACACTGTTGCAGCTGCAAAGGTCATTCAAAATGATCTAGACAAGATTCAGAACTGAGCAGACACATGGCAAATGACATTTAATAGAGAAAAGTGTAAGGTACTGCACGCAGGAAATAAAAATGTACATTATAAATATCATATGGGAGATATTGAAATTGGAGAAGGACTCTATGAAAAAGACCTAGGAGTTTTTGTTGACTCAGAAATGTCTTCATCTAGATAATGTGGGGAAGCTATAAAAAAGGCTAACAAGATGCTCGGATACATTGTGAAAGGTGTTGAATATTGTATCTTGAATATTGTATCTTGAATATTGTGTGCAGTTCTGGTCACCTCGCTATAAAAAAGATATTGCTGCTCTAGAAAGAGTGCAAAGAAGAGCGGCCAGAATTATTCCGGGCTTAAAAGGCATGTCATATGCAGACAGGCTAAAAGAATTGAATTTGTTCAGTCTTGAACAAAGAAGACTACGTGGCGACCTAATTCAAGCATTCAAAATTCTAAAAGGTATTGACAGTGTCGACCCAAGGGACTTTTTCAGCCTGAAAAAAGAAACAAGGACCAGGGGTCACAAATGGAGTTTAGATAAAGGGGCATTCAGAACAGAAAATAGGAGTCACTTTTTTACACAGAGAATTGTGAGGGTCTGGAATCAACTCCCCAGTAATGTTGTTGAAGCTGACACCCTGGGATCCTTCAAGAAGCTGCTTGATGAGATTTTGGGATCAATAAGCTACTAACAACCAAACGAGCAAGATGGGCCGAATGGCCTCCTCTCGTTTGTAAACTTTCTTATGTTCTTATGTTCTTATGAAATGACAAACAACTGCTTCCTAACGCAATTTGTCAAGGCACCGACTAGAGGGGAGGCATGCCTTGATTTAGTCTTTTCAAATAACAAAGACAGAATAACTAAAACAGAGGTCTTCAGAGTTTTATTAAAGGGAGATCGTGGTATAGTAACCTGCTTGATTCTTTTGAGGATGCAACATCAACAATGGATAACTGCAAAGCATATGACATTGTTTATTTAGATTTCCAGAAAGCTTTTGACAAAGTCCCGCATAAAAGATTAATTCTCAAACCGAACGCAGTAGGGATTCAAGGAAATGCATGCACATGGATTAGAGAGTGGTTAACATGTAGAAAACAGAAAGTACTGATTAGAGGAGAAACCTCAAAATGGGGCGAGGTAACCAGTGGAGTACCACAGGGATCAGTATTAGGTGTGCTGCTATTCCTAATCTACATTAATGACTTAGATTCTGGTATAGTAAGCAATCTTGCTAAATTTGCAGATGACACAAAAATAGGAGAAGTGAGTGGCAAACACTGTTGCAGCAACAAAGGTCATTCAAAATTATCTAGATAGCATTCAGAACTGGGCAGACACATGGCAAATGACATTTAATAGAGAAAAGTGTAAGGTACTGCACACAGGCAATACAAATGTGCGTTATAAATATCATATGGGAGATACTGAAATTGAACAAGGAATCTATGAAACAGATCTAGGAGTTTAAGTTTATGTCAGAAATGTCTTCATCTAGACAATGTGGGGAAGCTATAAAAAAAGGCCAACAAGATGCTCAGATATACAGTATAGTGAAAAATGTTGAATTTAAATCAAGGGAAGTAATGTTAAAACTTTACAATACATTAGTAAGACCTCATCTAGAATACTGTGTTCACTTCTGGTCACTCAGAATGGATATTGCTGCTCTAGAAAGAGTGCAAACAAGAGCGACCAAAATTATTTCGAGTTTAAAGGCTTAAAGAATTGAATCTATTCAGTCTTGAACTAAGAAGACCACGCTGTGATCTGATTCAAGCATCCAAAATTCTAAAAGGTACCGACAATGTCAACCCAGGGGACTTTTTCGACCTGATCAAAAACAAACAAGGCCCAGGGGTCACAAATGGAGATTAGCTAAAGGGGCACTCAGAACAGAAAATAGGAGGTACATTTTTACACAGAGAATTGTGAGGGTCTGGAACCAACTCCCCTGTAATGTTTTTGAAGCTCAGACCCTGGGATCCTTCAAGAAGCTGCTTGATGAGATTCTGTGATCAATAAGCTACTAAAAACCAAACAAGCAAGATGGGCTAAATTGCCTCCTCCTGTTTGTAAACTTTATTATGTTCTTCTTATGTTTTCGATTGTCTCAATAGCTGTTGTGCTATTGTTAGACTATATATATAAATATTGAACAGTGTTAATTCAAAACAATTCAACAATGTGTGCTGTATCAAACATTATTAAATATTGTTGTCAGCTCTTTAAGAGTTACTTAACTATAGTTCTAATGTATATTACTTTAAATAATCCATATTTAAGGTTTATGTGAGCTTACAATAGTTGATAATTGTCATGCGTCAGGAGAGTAAGAACATAAGAACATAAGAACATAAGAACATAAGAAAGTTTACAAACGAGAGGAGGCCATTCGGCCCATCTTGCTCGTTTGGTTGTTAGTAGCTTATTGATCCCAAAATCTCATCAAGCAGCTTCTTGAAGGATCCCAGGGTGTCAGCTTCAACAACATTACTGGGGAGTTGATTCCAGACCCTCACAATTCTCTGTGTAAAAAAGTGTCTCCTATTTTCTGTTCTGAATGCCCCTTTTTCTAAACTCCATTTGTGACCCCTGGTCCTTGTTTCTTTTTTCAGGATGAAAAAGTCCCTTGGGTCGACACTGTCAATACCTTTTAGAATTTTGAATGCTTGAATTAGGTCGCCACGTAGTCTTCTTTGTTCAAGACTGAACAGATTCAATTCTTTTAGCCTGTCTGCATATGACATGCCTTTTAAGCCCGGAATAATTCTGGTCGCTCTTCTTTGCACTCTTTCTAGAGCAGCAATATCTTTTTTATAGCGAGGTGACCAGAACTGAACACAATATTCAAGATGAGGTCTTACAAGTGCATTGTACAGTTTTAACATTACTTCCCTTGATTTAAATTCAACACTTTTCACAATGTATCCGAGCATCTTGTTAGCCTTTTTTATAGCTTCCCCACATTGTCTAGATGAAGACATTTCTGAGTCAACAAAAACTCCTAGGTCTTTTTCATAGATTCCTTCTCCAATTTCAATATCTCCCATATGATATTTATAATGTACATTTTTATTTCCTGCGTGCAGTACCTTACACTTTTCTCTATAAATGTCATTTGCCATGTGTCTGCCCAGTTCTGAATCTTGTCTAGATCATTTTGAATGACCTTTGCTGCTGCAACAGTGTTTGCCACTCCTCCTACTTTTGTGTCGTCTGCAAATTTAACAAGTTTGCTTACTATACCAGAATCTAAATCATTAATGTAGATTAGGAATAGCAGAGGACCTAATACTGATCCCTGTGGTACACCACTGGTTACCACACTCCATTCTGAGGTTTTTCCTCTAATCAGTACTTTCTGTTTTCTACATGTTAACCACTCCCTAATCCATGTACATGTGTTTCCTTGAATCCCAACTGCGTTCAGTTTGAGAATTAATCTTTTGTGCGGGACTTTGTCAAAAGCTTTCTGGAAATCTAAATAAACCATGTCATATGCTTTGCAATTATCCATTATCGATGTTGCATCCTCAAAAAAATCAAGCAAGTTAGTTAGGCACGATCTCCCTTTCCTAAAACCATGTTGACTGTCTCCCAGGACCCTGTTACCATATAGGTAATTTTCCATTTTGGATCTTATTATAGTTTCCATAAGTTTGCATATAATAGAAGTCAGGCTTACTGGTCTGTAGTTACCTGGTTCAGTTTTGTTTCCCTTTTTGTGGATCGGTATTACGTTTGCAATTTTCCAGTCTGTCGGTACCACCCCTGTGTCAAGAGACTGCTGCATGATCTTGGTTAGCGGTTTGTAAATTACTTCTTTCATTTCTTTGAGTACTACTGGGAGGATCTCATCCGGCCCAGGGGATTTGTTTATTTTAAGAGCTCCTAGTCCCTTTAACACTTCTGCCTCAGTTATGCTAAAGTTATTTAAAACTGGATAGGAACAGGATGACATGTGGGGCATGTTGTCAGTATCTTCCTTTGTAAAAACTTGTGAAAAGTAATCATTTAACATATTTGCTATTTTTTTTTTTCTTCCTCTACGATTTTGCCATTTGTATCTCTTAAACATTTAATCTCCTCTTTGAATGTTCTCTTGCTGTTGTAATATTGGAAAAACATTTTGGAATTGGTTTTAGCTCCCTTAGCAATGTTCATTTCTATTTCTCTCTTGGCCTTTCTAACTTCCTTTTTGACTTGCGTTTGCAGTTCCGTGTACTCTTTCTGCGTACTTTCTTTTCGGTCCTTTTTTAATGCTCTGTAAAGTGCCTTTTTTCGCTGAATATTTTTTTTAATTGATCTATTAAACCATTTTGGCAATTTAGTTTTACATTTAGATTTGTCTACTTTAGGGATGTAATTGTTTTGCGCCTCTAGTACTACATTTTTGAAGAACAACCATCCTTCTTCTGTGGGTGTTTTCTCTATTTTACTCCAATCTACTTCTGTTAGTCTCTGTTTCATGCCTTCATAGTTTGCTTTTCTAAAATTGTAAACCTTAGCTTTAGTCTTTATTTTTGGGGTTTTAAAAAACACTTCAAATTAGACCATGTTGTGGTCTGAGTTTGACAGTGGTTCTCTGACCTCTGTTTTAGTTATTCTATCTTCGTTATTTGAAAAGACTAAATCAAGGCATGCCTCCCCTCTAGTGGGTGCCTTCACAAATTGTGTTAGGAAGCAGTCATTTGTCATTTCCACCATTTCTATTTCATCCTTCGCGCTACCCACCGGGTTTTCCCATTTTATTTGGGGGAAGTTGAAATCCCCCATTAGTATGGCTTCTCCTTTGCTACACACATTTCTAATGTCATTGTATAACAGATTATTTTGCTCACCGTCTGAATCTGGCGGTCTATAGCATGCTCCTATTATTATGCCTTTTGAATTTTTGTCTGTTATTCTGACCCATATTGATTTGGTTTTATTTTCTTTGTCCAGGTTTAACACCTGGGCTTCAAGACTGTTTCTTATGTACAGCGCTACCCCTCCTCCTCTTCTGTCCTGCCTGTCTTTCCTATACAGTGTATACCCACAAATATTATATTCGTCCCCATCACTCTCAGATAACCACGTTTCTGTAACACCTATCACATCATAGTTACCTGTTAGTGCAGTAGCTTCAAGTTCTAGAATTTTGTTTCTGATACTTCTAGCATTTAGATAAATACATTTAATGGTTGTCTTACCTGAGTTGTTGTTCTTGTTTTGATGCGGTCTCCCTTCTGTTTTTTTGTTGATTTCTTCCCCCTTCCTTTCTAGTTTAAATGCTTCCGAAAGAGTAGAGCTAACACTGCAAGTGTTACAATGATTTGTACCTTTGTGTCTTGTATTGAAACCATTTTATTCAAGAATGCACTGTATGTGAGTGACTGTCATTCATATATATATATAATAAGTAAACATTTCTTTTGGCCATTCTGAGATTTAATTTTAGAATTACGAATCATTGAATCACAAATGTACCTATGAGACACACACACACATATATATTTAGTGTTGTAGTCAAAAGTTTACATTCTCTAGTGGAATTTTCTCAAACAAATAATTATAGGAAAAATCCCTTGTAGCAAAAGTTTTGCTTTTGTGGATGAGGAAATAAAGTTGCAAGAAATAGATTTCTATAATTATTTATTTCAGCAATTTTTTTTGCAAAACTCCAAAAATACTAATTCAAAAGTATTCATGCCCTTTAATGCTATGATAGAATTGTCTACAAATCTCAATATGATAATGCATAACCTAATTTGAGAAAGGTCTAGAAAATGTTGGATTGTAGATTCAATGCTCTAATCCATATAACACATTCTGCTGTCTCTTTTTTACAATGGGATTGGTCCATGCTTTGGCTTCCCCATTGAGATCTTCACCTTTTTTGTCATTTCCTTATTCTCCCAAAGTGAGTTTCATGAAGTAGATCATCTTTCTCAAACACTCTAAATGATTAAGAATAAAGATTGTGCATCTGAAATACTGCTAAGAAGTACCATATCCATGTATCTAACTTCCAGAACTCACACACAAAAAACATATTTAATTGCAAAGTACATAAACCCAGTCAAAAATCCAGCTTCTGTATTCTAACAAACATCAAAGAGGTCCTGTGCTTCTGACTTTGACAAATCACAGAGTGGGTTTTATTCATTAAGAGAGCTGCTAATATTTATTTAAATGTAATTTACTGTTGCATTATTGATTAGCTACTGCAAAATTATCTTACTAGGAGCATGTGCAGCAAGAAGATTCAGGTTTATGAAGAATTTGTCCGGGGAGGGCCTGTAGACTTGATTTAGGCACCAGGACACAAGGGTTTTATTTATCTGGAAAGAAGAGTCTGGAGGAAGGGTTGTTTTGTTAGCATTTTAACAACAGATAAAATGGTTCTGGTTCAGAAGCCATGGTTCTCCTGAAGCCAAAGTTTAAAAAAAAAAAAAAAAAGAGAGAGATGAAAAAAGTAGCAGAATTCACAAATTACTTTAGAGCTTCATAATAAGTTCTGTGTTATTTTCCCTAACAAAACAAAGGATGTGATTTGGGTCCTATTGCTTTATTTGCACCACGTCAGTTGATATGAGTTTATTTTAAAATATTGACCCTCTATCAATTTCTATTTATTTATTTTTTAATGTTTATACACTTTGACTTACTCCAAGTTGGATGAATTTAGCATAACATCATCATTTTATTTCAATTTTTATTATCTTTTTATGCTGTGGTGGACCATAATTATTAGAAAACGGTGTGTATCCTTTGTAAAACGCACACATCTTGTATAACATCACAGTTTTTTTTATTTTACCCAAGTAAACTGTACACCTCATATAATGTGCAATCTGTATATAACTCAGAGTGTTTCTCCTAAAAAGTATAAAAGTTTGTGCATTATGGTGGTAATAAACGTGTTTTTTAGTGAATGTTTGTCCTCATAACATACCTTTCATACAAGCAGTAGAAAACTTACAATTCAAAGTACTGTATGTGTACATGTAGTTTCAAATAGATACAGTTAAAACAATACGGACACACGCACATACCCCTTACTCACACACACACGCACACACACCCCCTCTCTCACCCACACACGTGCACACACACAAACCCTCTCTCTCACACACACACACACACACACACACACACAACACAGACAACTCTCTCAATCATCTTCCACACAAAACCACACACACGCACAAACACAAACAGATCCAAGCACACACGCGCACACGTACTCCTCTCTCACTGTTTCACAACGCACACATAACACCTGTGTCTCCTCACTTCACACGGTTGTGGTATGGTGGCACGTTCTTCGGGACATGCACACATCCTCTCTCTCACTCACACACACACACACACGCGCACACACACACACTCACTCACACTCACAAACACCCAAGCACACACATTCCCCTCCGCCCTCTCCTCTTCAAACATTGTTGCCCTGGGCAGCCCCAGCTAGTGTTAACGTTCACCAATTTCTCAGCACAACACTTGACAATGAATTGCAGGTTATCGACAGGTGCACACAAAGCTTGCAAAGGCAATAATAAAAGTGAGTGATAGGCTTGCTGAGATGTTAGTTCTTTCTAATTTCCTGTAATAGACTTTAGTATGACTCAAAATGTAATTTAAGCAGTACCTGTTGGACTCTGGGACTCCATCAGCCCCTTTTCATTGCCTATATCAGTATCAAACCTAGCCGATGAAGCACAAAAAGCTTAATGACTGTTCCGGTCCGTGCTCAGATTGTATTTGCTCAAAATACTTGGTCTCCGGAGTAATTATCTTGGGGTCAACCATTTTTTAAAGGATCTTCAACCTAACTTTGGTGGAATAGGTCCTTCATCTTAAAGGCTAACCTTAATGAGCTGGTATCATCTCCTTTCCCACTGGCTTGGCTTCTTCTTAGAGATCAATTGCCTCCTGCAAGTCCAGTCGTGAATCCATATTCTATACACCCTTGCATGTCCTTATGTTTTAATACATGCACTGCTTTAACAACCTACTCTATGTTATTTCAGCTCTGGTGCAATACCTTCACCATACCACCTCCTTATCATTTTGTTTTTCATAAGGGATTGTAGTAAGATTTCTGCACCACTGCTGTCAGTGGAAGCTGGGGTATATTTTGTTCATAAAGGGCAATGTCAGTGAGTCCTAATGGGACAGTTAGCCATCTGTACAGGTATCCACTAATGCTCCTTTGCGTTTTTTCTGCAGCTGTTGGCAGTACCTCGTGCATGTCCAGAGCCACATCAATCTGGGCATATGTCCTACAGTAGCTGTAAGCACCAGAACTGCAATTTCCCTGGCTGTTCGCACTTGTTGATCCTTTAGAATCCATCTGCCACAGTCCCACGGATGCCTTGGCACACTTTCTCTGTGAAAATAGCCAATAAAAAAGACGACATGGTGCAGGCATCATAATGGAATTGACTGCAGGCAAACTGAAGTCAGCTTGGCTCATCTGAAAACAAGTGAAATCATCAACAGTCACCAGGACATAGTTGGGATTTGAAAGACTAGGAAGAGAAATACATTTCTTCTCTAGATTTGGATACTTGTCACATATCAAAGGCTATGCAGAGTTGTCTTCCAGTTCAATACATGAATGAGAGACTGTGTTTTGGTAAAGGGCTGTTTCCTTCATTAGAGGCAATCAGCCAGTGCCATCTAAAAGGGTATCAGAGGATACAGGTGTGTTGGAAGTGCTTTGGATCTTTCACATTAGACATTTAACACTTGTTAAACTTGCTATGTTTTGCCTACATTTGTCACTGGTAAAACAGAAGGTGAAAAAAAAACAATTTTTTAAAACAGCAGGGATTTCCTCCACACAAAAAATAGAACATTTCTATTGTTGTTTTAATTTGGACTCGATTTCCTTGAGAACAAGTTTAGTCAAAAAACGACAGTTACCGGCCAGATCTGCCTGCGTCTGACTCTTTTGAAAACCGGTAACGGTAGGAAACAACAGAGAGGATGTAAACTGACAATTGATGACAAAATTCTATTTAAAATGACGGTTGAAAATGAACATCTGTTGAAAATGAAAGTAAAGATCTGCCAGGTAAAATAATCCTTGAATTTACTGATTTTATATAAAAAAATATATACTTATGGCATAAACACAATATTTACCGATTGCTTCTGGTATATGGTGTTTACAAACATCCAGCATTTTATTGTAAAAAACAAAATGTATATCAAGATAACCACTGATCTACATATTTCACAAAGCTGCATTTTAGAATTATAGACAATAATTATGCAAGTCTCTGAGCAAGACTGGTGTCAACTCTTAATATCTATTTCTGTACCTTAACCATTGGAAACAGCCTATAACTGGAGCATTCATGTTCACTACCAGCATTTAAATACTTCTAGTACTTCTTCCAATTTTCTGCATACTGTCGGTCAATTTATGCTTTAAAAATGCAAGCAAGGTCAGGAAACAGGGGGGTAACTGAAGCACAAAGGAGGAGGTATTGGGTAGTGTGTGTGTGTGTGTGTGTGTGTGTGTGTGTGTGTGTGTGTGTGTGTGTGTGTGTGTGTGTTGAGGGTGGGGGGCTTGCTGGATAGCAGCTGTTTCTATATTCTGTGATTATCACGGCTGCTTTCACTGAAACTGATTTGATGAAAGTCAAATAATACACTGCCGATGATTATATGATGACAAGAATTTACCTACTAAATTAATCCAGCGCTCTGTTTAAATTTGGATTAATTTCTCTTTGGTTGCATGTTTAAATCACACATCTATAATCTGCTGGGGTTCTGCCAGATCATCTCAAGAAAGCCTGCTTTGTACAGGAGGTTAAGGGGGCACATTTCCAACCATGAAAAGAAGCATACAGGATGAAATAGCATGCACAGTGCAGTAAAGAAATTATAATACAGCACCCCACCTATGTGGATACCACTTCTGTCCACATCATCAGTTCTTTATCTCTTTTATTCTAAGGACACTCGCATCTGGATTCTAAATGACTACATTAGCATATCGCAATTACCCATATTATATATAATATATATTATATATATATATATATATATATATATATATATATATATATATTATATATATATATATATGAGTTCATTTTTGGGAATTAATGTTTTGGGAGATTAATGTTTTTAGCACATGTTAATTGCACTCCTGTCTTGTCCCTCTTAGCATACAGTAATTCATTTCCTGTGGCACCATTTTGAATGAGTCATCTTTTGATTTATAAAATTAGTCACGGAACCGCATTATGTAGCAGAGCACTAAAACCGTGATTTTGACTTTAAATTGGTCTACCAAAGGTTTACGATGTTCTCATATGACATAGAAGTTCCAGTCTGACAGTTTATTGGCTACAAAGAGGTTTACCGTAGATCTCTACTATCTCAAAGTGAGTTCCAGTATCACAGAAGTGCATCTAGTCTGCTGCACCACCTGCTTGCTAAACATGCTTTCACTTCTCAAAACACACTCTACTAGTTTTTTTTTTTGTTTTGTTTTGTTGTTTGTTGTTGAAACCTGTCAGTTTTGACAGAGCATTCTTTTAGAAATTCAGGATGACTGCAAACCCATGAATTGAGCTAAATACAAAACTATAACCAGTGCTGCTGGATAACTGCCAACTTCAGCCCTGTTAACATTGTAGCTTTGTTTTATTTCAATACCACATTTATTTTAAAACAATATTATTTACAATTATGGAGGATATAACCGTTACTCAGTGAATGTTTTGTTTTATTTAAGCAATTTCAAGCTATTAATACAAGATAATTAAAATGTATTATTATTATTATTATTATTATTATTATTATTATTATTATTATTATTATTATTATTAATTGAAAGACATCAGTTTATGAGTAAAGGGAAACTGTAAAGGAAAATCATAATCGTAAATGCAGTAAGGTGACTAATAAACTGACTCAATTGTGATTTAGCAGTTGGTTCAAACAATTTAACAACAATGCCAGATTGTAAATAAATCTAAAACTGTAAAGAGAATCCAGAAATATGAAAACAGGGTTTTAATGCTGGGTTGTTTTTTGGATGAAAC
>NC_054537.1:23291951-23341951 GCF_017654505.1 Polyodon spathula | reverse complement strand
TTATGGCTTATTTTAAACCTACTTAAACTATTGCAATTTTGCAATTGGGATATAAAAATCAAGATGTAGCACAGAGAAAATGTCTGCTTATCCTTCACATTTAGGCCAACATTTAAAGGTCATTATGATAAAAGTAGTTGCAATACCTCAGAAAGTAATTATAGGTATTTGTATTTTATCGAAATTTTGAACTACCTAATGAGTAGCCCAAATGCATCCAATCAAGTGTCTATTACCATAATTGTCCGACCAAATTCGATGTGATAATTAAAAGAAAAGTACCTGAATCCCAAATAGTTCTTCTAGAAAGGCATCTATATGTGCAGCTGACTGCATGTCCTTTTATGCCAGCTGTTTATTTGGTTTATGAGGCTGTGAGGTATTAGCACATCCCGTCACATATAAGAGGGATTCACTGGGGGATGCTAAATAAGAAGGGAGCTTGCTGTCTCTCTGTTATTATACATAACAGAAGACTGTCTGAGTTTATTTCTAGTTTGATAACTTTATTGGGAGTAAAGAGCCTTGAGGAAGTGAGAAAGCATGTATTTATTTCCAGTTTGTTTATTTTAAAGGCTTTTTGAAATGAGTGTCTATAGCTTTTAATTACCCATTATATAATGAAGTTTATAAACTAAAACCCTACACATTTTGTCATCTCAATATGGAACCCATATAACTCACCCCTCTCTTGCATTTGATTACTTAAGTAAACGTCGGGAGGTTGGTGGGGGTTGGGGGTCCCCCCATCCCCCATCCCCCATCCCCCATCTCTGTCCCAGTCTGTCATGGGAGTCTCCAGGGTCTGTCCGGTCCACCAGCCAGGTGGTGGACCCACAAACCAAGCAGGCATTTTTGAACAGTACCAATGATAATATATATATATATATATATATATATATATATATATATATATATATATATATATATATATATATATATATATATATATATGATCTTATTATATATATATATATCCTTCTTATATATATATATATAATAGTCCCGGTACTGCTTCCGGGACGGAATTATTTATTAGTATAGCAGTACTTACCAGTTTTAGCGCTAGTCAAACATATATATATATATATATAATAGCACACTTGCTTTATCATACATTTGCTGGATCTGTTACCAGGGTGACTACCCATCCCTAATTGGGCAGGACAGTCCGGGTAATATCAAGTCCCGGTCCCGGGTTTAATGCTTCCGGGACGGCATTTATCCCGAATTAGTAGACGCAGTCAATCTTACAGTTTAGCGCTAGTCAAACAATAGCATATCTGTTTATAGCTCATCATAGCACCGCCACTGCCATATTATTTTGCAGTGCCTTACACTCGCTCGCTCACCAGTTAGAAATAAGAAATGCATGTATGTATCCAGGCGCACATCCAGAAATCTTTCACATGGTACACACAACTGTACCACACTGACACGATGTCTTATCTCATGCCAGTAACAACTCAACATCAACATGCGGTAAAGTGTTTCAGTCACAGTGCTGTACTCTGTTCTTTCCAAAGTTTCCCTTTATAAAAATTAATAAACACAGCGAGCTGCCATCGAAACAGAACAGCAACTACAGTGACAGCCAAATAGTCCACAACAACAATAAAAGCTAAAAATAAACATATTTGAAATACAGACTTAAAGGAAAAACAAGCTCACAAATATTTTATGCTGGTTCCATTTATAATCATTTTACTCTCACAATCACTACAACTAATCATTACTCCCCCCTGCTCCACCCCCACCCCGCTCTTCGGGGGAAACAGTAAAAAAAAAAAAAAAAAAAGAAATGTAAATAGAAGTGGCAGGTGTCCCGTTTTTGCTTTTTGAAAAACTGGTCACCCTGTCTGTTATTACTTTTTCCTTAACACGATACCCTTTTCAAAAGCAAATATGCTGCAAAATCAATGCAAACATATTAGCTATTTCGTATTAGCCCCGTGCTCCTGTCACTCCATCCTGAAACCAGACAAAAATCAGGTGTACAAGAGGAGTCAGGGGTTTATTCAGCTATGGACCAAATGAAATGCAGAGTAGGCCTAATTTCCTGATTAGACAAATATGTCACAGTACCTGAGAAAATAAATATCTCCAGGATGTTCTTCTCACATAACCAGACACTAAAAATGGCCTATAGTTTGGCATCAACATAAATGCATTTCATTTTCTTGTTTGTGTGTGTTTTGAATTCATGCATTTTTAAGAAGAAACCATGCAGTAATTATGAGTACACATATTATATTATTATTTTTAGTTAGTATTTAACTGTTATAGATTGCCTAGAAGAGGTAATAGGCCCAATGTCAGATCTTCTCTCCCAGTGGCAAAATAGGGAGAAAAAAAAAAAAAAACTGCTGAAAGATTTTTAACACCTCAGCTTTCTGTCTAGCAAGGCAGCACACGTGAAATTGAAAAGAAAAAGACCTGTCATAGGCGAGGCTTGAATCACCACGTCATTTGTTATATAGTCTACCATAGATACTGTACAAAGGTTTTAATTTAGCAACTGCTCCTTAAAAAATGGCTTATATTGTGGCTAACTGGTAGCATTAAACCAAGACACACACTCCACAACACACCCTAGTTATAATGAGCTTTCAGTGTATAATAAAAGTTACATTTAAAAGAGCAATTTATCCCTAACTGTATTTTTTTTGGTAGGGCTATAAATGGCTTTATTGCATGTTCCAGCAGAATGTAAAATGTTCTAAACACGTGACTGGGACTTATTATAAACAACATGAAATGTAAACTAAACATAATTTTAAAAACTAAATAATTTGAGAGCACAAATATCACCTCACAAATTGTAAAAGCTTGCCTAATACAAGTGGAAGCATTTCTTATTCACAAAAAATGAGTGGGAAAGGTGGCAATAGAAAGTATATTGAAGTAGCTAATTAAATATAAAATTAATAGATGATAAATTGGGTAGGTGATGAGCCTTCAATTATAATCAACAGAGAAATGTGTTGAGTCGAAAGAGGACCATGCAAGAAAGAAATGGAATTTGAAAAGGCAAATTATAGCTTCTGTTTAACCTGTAAAACACAATACAAAATCAAATTCTATAAATATATACTTTTCCTATCTACATGTTTGTGTCTGTATGTATTTTATAAAGTGCTCAAGAAAATAAAGATGCTTCTGTTTCCTCTGTACAATGAATGTCTTGAATTTGACTCAAAGCAAGTTAAATATGCCACACATGAGCCTCCCAAGAAACCATGATATAAATAATATACTCACCAGGAGGTATTCATGGGTTATCAAATAAACAAGAACTGAGCTTCATCTAACTATAGTTTGTTAAAAGTGAAAGTGTTTCAATATAAATTTTAGCAGAATAATGTTGGTAATCAGCAACTCATATATTCTTTCCATTTATCAAAAGCTAGAACGTGTAACCAGTATTTTATTTTCAAACTGTGAAGCAAATACAGACCCTGACAAAAATAACAATGTAAGAATAAAGTGTTCTAGAATAGTAGCTGTGGGAGGTGCAGTAAGTGTACAGAGATTAAAATAGCTAACAAATTAAAACTTGGTCTGAGAACCCTCATGTAAATGCACTTTTGTTTCAAATGAAAAAAACATTTCAATGAACAATGAAAAAAAAAAACATGCAATGCTATGCTGTAATTGCCTAGATAGAAAAACAATATGCAAAGACAAAGGCAAAGCATACCGTCACGGCAGTTTAACTGTTCACAGTAGTTTCTAGTTTTATAATCTGTAAAAATTATTGCATTTGTTTCTGTAAATTCAGGCTTCAAAAAATAAAGGTACAGTAGGACCCCGTGTTTTTAAATGACAGGCTCCTGACTTTACAAAGAAACAAAGAAATAATAGAATAGTGTTTTTTTATGCCTGTTCTTAAACTAAAACCATAACTTTGTATATTTATTTAGAAGGATATACACAAATAGAACAAGAGATTGCTGGATGGATTGACACAGACAGGCAGAAGAAGACAGACAAAGACCCATTTCCTGAATAGATTTAGCTCTTTAGAGGTCCTCTTCTAGCAGGTCAGTCGCTTTGCAGCTCAAAACTCTTTTTTATAAAGGAACCTGTTTTTACAACAGGGAACAACACCCCCAGAATACCATGCTAGTGTCAGGAAAGCAAATTAGGAGCAGGCGCGTCAGAAAAGGAGCACTCAAGGGGTTAAGCGCAGTCATTTCAATGATTTGCAGTGACAAGGTTGACACATCTGCGCTAGAGAACCAAGGCAAGGTGAATTTTGAAAAATTGAACATATGTGAATAATGCATTTCTGCCTGGGGCAATAGGTTAAGTGTGAATATTCATTCATTGGTGTGCCTTATGCATATTCATACAAAGGGGAAGAAAGTGTTAACTAAAGACAATGAAAATACATTTTGTTTCTATTTTTCTGAATGTTAAGAATATGAACTTCTTAACAGCTTTAGCCATATTAAATATAGAGAACAATACTGTGCATTGTGTGGTTAGTTTGACTTTGTATTCGAGACGGAACCCTTTTTTTGGTTCTACTTCTTGTGTACATATACAATCACATGCAGTGGTAATAGCTTTATTATACCAGACCAATGCAAACCCATAATACTTTGTGACACAAACAAATGATCTTTTTACTTTGATAGTATTTTTGTGTTACACTTTCGGTCGAGATAGAGCTGCTTAAATTCAATCCCAATGTGTCTTTTATCTTACTGTTGGTATTATTGAACTGTCCGCGGATGGCAGCTATCAGAGGCACTGTGTGTTAATCTTTACCTACAGTAGGGTAAAACAGTACAGTTTTTCTCATCTTAACCTCTTTCTACAGCATTGAGGAGACATTCTTTCACATGAGGTACTTAACCAAGCATATATTACAAAAGTAACACCAGAGTGTCAGAATCAACCGTCCCTGCATTCATTTAGCCAAAGGTACAGGAGGCAAAGGGCTTCATTAATAAATATCAAAAACATAGGCTAACACATTGAAATACAGTGGATAAGCATTAGATATAAAAGTCTGGCCTAATAAATGAAAAAGGTAAAACTTAAATCAATTGCTCATTATTAAGGTGTTTCCATACAGTCTTCACTATGTATTCTTATGACAATTGTTTTGTATTGTTTTTCATTGTGTTTTTTTTTCTGTGTTTGTTATCAAAATAATATGTTACGTTAAAATATAGAATCTGTATAGACAAACCAGAACTTGGAAAGAGAAAGCCGCCTACAATAATAACAGAAAAGTGCAGTACCTGTCATTTACTGTACTCCTCATTGTCATTCTTATCTTTCTTTCTTATCTTTCACACAGTAAGCTTGACCTACATAGACTTCAGCCTATAAGTCAGAGCTGTAGTGAATCACATCAGGAAAGCTGCACATGAGTCAAGTCATTTTAAATTGCAGATTTGACTGATGGTACAGAGCAGCATGTCTGCAGATTGATAGCCAATTCCAAATCAATCTTCTGCTGCATGCACAGGGGAGACCCCAGATTTGTTGATAATCAGAGTGAGCAAGAAGACAGTATTGAATGTAAATACGTGCGCTTCGGAAATCACATACTGTCGTGTCTGTCAATGTATAGATTCAAGCACAACATACCGTATAAAGTATTTTCAATAAGTTGCTATTGATACAGCTATGGTCCAAATGTTTTCATCACCTACAATTTTAGGATTGAGACATACTTAAAATATACACACTGGAAGCCACAATAATTTGATTTCGAAATGTCTAATTTTCCAAGTATTATGGCAAACTACAAAGCGGTATGTCATTCAATATGTCAATAAGGCCATAGCTTTACACTATATTTTAAGATAATTCTACTTAGTGGGAAAATGTTTTTGTTCTGTTGAAATTGTCAGAGTTTTCATATCTTAATGTAAAGACACCTCAAGGTGGAAAGGTGAAAGAAAAATTCAAAATTAGTCCCATGTGAGGACCCATAGTAATGGATGTGCTTGGACTGTATTTAATGAGTGGAAAACATTTCAAGCAGAAAATATCTGGAATCAAAAATAACTTGGCTCCTTCCAAAATCAGTGTTGCTAGGAAGTAAGTGTGACGTGGTCCATAGTGTGTTTTTATTGGCTGGCATTTCTCTAACACCATATCTGTGCAGGCAGTATCTATAGGTTTCTGGACACCACCCTCTTTTGGAAGGCCTGTTACTCATTTACCTCCAATATCCCACACCCTTCTCTCATCTTGTAATTCACATTTTACATTATCACGATGACGCAGGGCAAACAAAAATAACAGCATTAATCTATATTGTGATAACCTATTGATGGTTATCACAATTTCAACCAAAATTATTTCTTAATACAAGATGCACATAAAATGTATCCAAACTGTAATGTACCATGTATGAATTGAGGTTTGCTCTATTGAGAACACCTTATGTTTTATCAGTAATTAGTATTGTTAATTCAGTTTTTCGTATCGGGGCTTTCAACATGCTGGATGACATTGAATTATATTATATAATATAGTGTACTGTAAGTCTACACAGTGAAAATGGTTAAATGAATGCAACACAACATTTGGAGCCGTGTTGAAATACATTACATCTACTGTATAGCACTTTGGTGACTTCACGGTATTTAGACCCACTGCTGTGTGGCTTATTTAAATAGACCCATTGCATGTTGTTTTTTTTTTAACTCAGACCCAGAGTCAGTAAATGTGATCTGTAGGTTTATAGGCTATAAGACCTCCATTCTTGACTTCATATCATATCCTCCAACCACTGACCAAACTGCACCCATAATACAATGTTTGCTCAGTAGCCAACATTCACATAATATACACTTTCTTTATAAAAAGGTATTGCATACCATTCAGGTAAACAGTCACATCCAAGACAAAATGATTCAGTAAACAAAGCAAACTTGTCTAATGTTTAGTATTGGGCAGTCTTTGGAAGGTCTGTTCAAAAGCATTCCTGACATATGTCTTGGCAGCCCTAGAGTACATGATAGAAGCTGATAATAGAAGCTGAAATAAATGACTTCTGGTCCAGATGTTCCACAATTCAACTTCATCACAATGTTGTGTAAATTAAACCTATAGAATGACAGTACATATCATATGTTAGAAGATTTTACTATTTCAATCTATTATTTTTGGGACAAACGCCATAACAAAAAACAGATAATTAAAACTATCTGATTGTGCACCTCACGTTTATAGATATGTATTGTTTGATAGCCATCCACATGTGGACCTATTTATTGGAAGCACCGCACTGAGCTACTTTATTTTGACCGGCAGTGTTTCTTCAGTGTTAAGGCCTGTTCAGCAGTACAATCCCCATACTCTCTTAACTGGTACTGCAGTGTTTGTACCTTCGAGGACAGCAGATGCAGGCACCTCTTGACTCATGCTGCTGCTCATTAAACATTTTTAGATATGTGTGTTGGCAGATTGTTTTATGTAGTTCCTGACACCTGAAACATAACCCCTGTTAATACTGATGTTTAAGATAAAATTTAAAAATACCTAATAGAAGTAAACTAAGCCAATACAAATCTTTGTTGTTTTATAATTATCTTTACATTGTAATTTCTGACAACAGGCAGAAGCCGTATATAAATGTATGTACTAACAGAGCTGATACTGAGGTGCACAGGGTTTGTGTTCATCAAAATAGACAGTTTAGAAAATCTGCATTGTTTTTCTGTTAAAACTGTAAAACTCTTTGCTGTCAAAAAAAAAAAAAAAAAAAAAAAAAAACTTAAAACAAATTTGACAAGACACCAGTGTTATTGAGAAGCAGTGGTTTTAGTTATTAATGTCTGAAAAAAACAAAATGATCACCCTTTAAATATAATGAATTATTCATTGGCACACAATAAAGTAATTTAACACAATACTGTATGTATGGGACATAAAACAAAGGTCCTATTGTAAGTGACTGCAGCAAAAGTTATTGATGCATATTTCACCCCTCTGTATGTCGCTTTGAATAAAGGCGTCTGCTAAATGACTAATTAATAATACTGTAATAATAAAATAAGATATAATAAACACATCATTACTCAATGTAATGTGTAATAAGGACTAATATTAATACATAATATACACTTATTTTCAATGGATATATTTATACATACAGTAACACAAATATTAAAACGATTATAAACCTCAACAAATAAAATACTGATAATAGAAATGTATTTATTTGAAAATAGTCTTGATCTCACAGTAACATGGTAACAACCAAGAAACAACATCACAATGTTTAATAACGGGCACTTAAATGTTACCCAAGTCCCAAAAAAGTGGTACTTCAGATCTGAAAAGTATTATAAATAATGAAGATTTTGTGACAAAGAGATATCTAGGCCTGGATTGGTGTTACCTTTTGTTCATGCAAATATATTTAAGTAAAAACAAAAGAAAAATGCCACACAGAAGTTGTCTGTCATCAGAAAGCACTGCTGTGCCAGAAACTGAGCTGGTGAATGAATAATGGTGCATAAGCACGTCCTTATAGTGTGGCGTGTAAGCTGGGATTATTCTATCTTTGTGCATGCAAATCCACCCATGAGTTCATGCATGTTGCACCATTTGACCAAAAGCTGTTGGAAAGGAGTGGGGGTTGGGCTAGCAACTCTTACATGATTGGTTGAGGCTTTGTTCAAGCCACAGGGCTGAAAAAGCTGACAAGGCACTTAATCTCACTTCATAATAATTGGAAATGACATGGCCCAAGATGCACATTTGGCTTTATAGCGCTGCAGTAAATCAGATCTTAAGGTGGAACCTTTGAAAGGATGCAATGAATGAAACCGCATGACCTGCATTTAGAAGCCCCACCACCACCCCCACCACCAACCACCCCACACACACCGCACTCCCTTTCCTGAAAAAAATATATTTGTATGGACATTGTTGTGTTTTACATAAAATATATATTTTAAAAATGCACATTTAAAAGAATACAAAACAAAAAAGCTCTTACCTTGATAACGACTGTTGAAGTTCAACTTTTTTTCTAGAAAAATGCAGTCGACTTTCCTCTTGACCAGTCCGTAACAGAACATTTAAAACCTTCACCTTTTTTATTTCAAGGCAATGTATATATAATGTATTCACAAAACAAAACTAATGGGCTATATTAAAGGTTGTATTTTTATCTTAGTTGTAAAATTCCTGCTATTCTAGTTCCAAGCCATCAACAATATATGCACCCAAATTAGTATTACTTTTTTCTCATTCTGAAGGTGTGAGACAGTAAGTGTTTGTGTCAGCGTCTCTCCATCACCCCTGCTCGGTAGCACATGTTTGAGAGGCAATCTTAGGGGTCAGAGGTGATGGCAGCAGTATTACAAAGCCCTTTTTTCTGTTTAAAAGGCAGATGGGGTCTCTGAGTTTCTTTATCTATGGGAGGCCAGGGTTTATTGTGAGGCAGCCCAATCACATCTGATAGCTGGAGAGAAGAGATTATTATTTTAATGGAGAAAGCGCATAAGTTATGCATATGAAATCCTAGGAACGACAATCCCTCAACAATCATACATGCACACAATGAATATACATCCTAAAAAAAAAAAAAAGACTAGCAATAACAATGACCAGCAAAGCTAGAAAGATTGCAAAAACAAAAATAAATAAATAAATAAATAAATCCAGCTGGCAGTGAACAAACAGTGTAATTCACTAATTGAACATGCATTGTCAGGGCACTATACATTGAATAGCAAGTTACAATGAAATAATAATAATAAATAATAATAATAATAATAATAATAATAATAATAATAATAATAATAAAGACACATTGTATTATAACTACAAATCATTATGGAAAAAAAGTAATCCATTAACATTCTTATCAGAATCTGCATACCCAATTAAGTCAAAACTTAATTTTAGTATTACAATTAGACAGTATGCTTTCAGATTAAAAAGAATACATGCCTAAAGGTTTGTTGGCTACAATCAATTCTGATTAACTGTGTGTGTAGCCTGCCAATATTAGAAGAAATGTACAGCCATATACCACCTGCAGTAGGTCCTTCCTATTTTTGTACATTGTTTTTTTCATGGATTGCTGTCAGGACTCCCCCTTTTTTTAAAGCAGAAATGTATCTGCTAGATATTATTTTCTGACACCAGGGTTCAGTTTCTTTACTCTCTATCTAATTAAAACCCTTTTCGTTGCCGTTCCAGGCTAAACAGTGTGCTAAGGAAGAACACAAACCTAAGATGAGGGTACAGAAACCAGAATGTTAATCTCTCTGTATTTCATTTCTTAATCTCAGCCATGGGGGTCACCTTTGCACTTTTCATCATTGGCTTTTAAATAACTCTTCGATCCTAAACAAGGACAATGTGACAGACACACGTCACGTCTGTAGCTCAAAATTAAAACCTTTATTTATTTATTTTAACTATCCATGTTCACAGGAATGCCTTTGACACAGAAGTGCACAACAGAAAACAAAATGGATACTATAGATTGGTTGAATTGGTTAGAGATATACCCCACACTGCAAAAGAAGGTGTGCGATATCGAACACTGGGGATTTAACAACTGAGCAATGACCAGAGAACAACGGCTACCAGAATCTGAATTTGCAAAAATAAGGTCACCAGGAAGGGTTGTTAAATGCCTGTTTGTTTGGGTTTTTTTTTCCTTATTAAATATAAGTCTTTCTTTCAGTTGCCACGTCCTGATATTTCTTTTCTTTGCATATTACCCCCACTCCCAAGTTTCAATAGGATTTGTTCAAGTTTAATGCTAATTAAATGGGCTATGGGGAAACCTAACCCCCCTGACCTTGTAACAGCTTGTCAAGCACCTAGACAAAGAAACCTGGGATCAAGGCCTAATATAGATCACCTTTTATCTTAATGAAAAGGACTTGTAGGAATATTAAAAAATAGACTCACATTTAAAAAAAAATGTAATTATTACAGGAGTGAATTATTGTTAGTGTCAGATTATTTTAATGTTAATTTTAGCATACATCTCAGTGTCTGTCTTGCTAACATTAAGTATTGTAATTGACCCAGACATAGTTGAGGAAGCACACATAGTTGCCTGGTTTGAAACAGTGGTGCTGGGAAACATAATTCTTTTGCTCTCTTTTTTGCTACAAATGCACCCCTATGCACAGGGCTATTTAAGGTAATCTAGTTTTATCTACTGCCAAACATGAAGATGGGTGATGCATTTATGATTACGAGTTTTAAAAGCGTCATGTTCAGGTATGCAGTATGAGTGAATTCAGTTTTATATGCAGAATGATGCATGTACATTTTGCAATTTAAATAAATTCATGTTTGATTTGTTTAGCCTTTCTTGAATAATGATGAATAATAAGTGTCTATGTAACCAGAAGGAGTGGCTTTCAGATAATGATTTCAAACAATATTTTACTTTCCATTCACATCCTGATGTAAAAAGCAAAAAGCATAATTGCTCTTCAAAAGGGCTTTGCTTGAAACACAAAAAACTGTGTCTCCAAATTCATTCCAAGCCTTGCTCTTCCAGGCTGTAAATGAGATCACTTTACCCTCCCTTTGCATGCCGTCAGATACCAAACAGACAAGAATATGTATATTGTTGATCAATAGAGGAGACTGTTTCATGGAGAACTGAGAAAAAGCAGGAAAATACATTTTCACCCCAGATATTTATTCTAATCAATATATTCAATGTTGATTTGTAAATCATAGTGGGATACGGCATTTCAGGAGATGATACAGTTGTCCATTAAATGTATGGTTATTTTTGTCATGTATAAGGTGGGATACAAATATTATTTCCAAATATATTGATTACTACTTGTTAGGGGAATATCTTTGCTGATATTGGCATGTATTACACAAACATAAGGACAGTTTAATGAGGTATTGGAAAAAAAAAGATAACTTTAAAAGTATATTATTTTGTATACAGTCAAACCCTTTCTTCTTCACGCTATCGTTAGATTAGATTCATTATTATACTTCAGATCAAATATATATTGAATATAGATATACTCCATTTATCCCCCATGGGGCATACAGTATGTATATCCACACTTACTTCTTCAGAATCAATCCTATTGTGAAGCACTTGATGTGGGCATGCATTGGTGCAAGTTCTTGAGGGAATCAGAACCTACTTCAGCAAGATCTATCTGGCCTCCAGTTAAGGCTAAAAAAATTATATCTTCAGAACCCCTGGCCCGATTAGCATTCTGTCTATTTTGTAAAGCCACTATGTTTGTAAGCAATAGCAATATATGGTTAGAATCCCATTGCTTATAAATTTGTACCACCTGTTGTCTTTGAAGACAATCCTACCTATTGCAAAAGCCGACACCATACATGTCTGCTTTGGAGAAAGATTGCCGGTGAGTTATCATCATTAGTCTGTGGGCTTTTATGAAATAGATTGCACATATACAGTAGGTATTGGCATATTGCATAACAAAAAAAACAAAAAAAACATGTGCCTGTAACAGTTACCACTATAACCCCATAAACATGTTAAGATAAGAAGCTAGTTTTAACTTCCATTTTCAGATATATTATTGTGTTATCCCACTGTTAATGCTTTCTTCAAATAAATTAGGCTTCCTTTCTGGGAGATTACATTTCAAGACACTGGTGTATTCCTGTTCATAAGTGTGAAAGAGTTCCATGGAAAAAAACAAAAAAACAAAGATTTTTAAATCTGGCAAAACCATACTGGTATATATTTTATGCATTTAAATGCTCATAGCCTAAAGGTGGCAGTAGATCAGCCCATGATTACCTTTAGAAATTGACAGGCATCAACCTACTAAAGTAGTTGTTTGCCACAAACTATAATGTTATATGTATCACTGAATATCATTAAGGATGCATTATACATTTATTAATGTTAAATCCCAAATAGCCAAACATAATCCTTACTTCACATCAGCTAAAAATAATGAAGCAGGAATTCATGTGGTTGTTCATGTGCAATAAATATATAGTCAGCTGTGGTTATGGTAGCCTACGACAAACTCTTATCATAACTTTCTCATTAAAAGTATACTTGGTTGCCTATTTTACAGACCTTTTTTTACAATACAATATAAATATACATAAATATACATAAGTATATATCTTGTACTATGCATTATTTTGAAAGTTACTGTATTTTTTATTTTTTTTTATTAAAACGTTACTATAAATACAGAAGTATGATAAGTCTGAAAGTTGGTCACTTGATTACTATTGGTAGAAATGTTAAAGTCACTGATTATTAAGGATCTGTATTCTAGTTTGTTATGGAAACTCGATTGTGAATAAAGTGGCAATCATACTATATGCATTATTTAGGTAGTGTGGAAAGGTTAGTGGGTTGTAGGGTACTAGAGCATGTGACATTTATTCTGGGGTTACTAAAAGTATACGCTATTAATAATTATTTAATATTTTTATTTATATTATTGTGGATGTCCATAATATAAAGATATATCCTTAACAACGTGTAGGCCAGTTCAAGTTCAAAATGTTATTTGGGGTTACAACTGCTGATGCATATTATAGCATGTTAGGAATAATGATCGGTGCTGGCATTTAATGTAGTTTAATTGTTCTCAGTTAAAAATGTTTTATTTTTAATCAAAAAAAGATTGCAAAAAGCACTTTAAAGAGTTGTATATAATAAGCTGCAGCTAAATACCCCCCCCCCCCAGTTATACACAATGTAGATATTCCCAGTATTTTTTTATTTGGCTGCTGCTCGCAGGTGAGAGAGGCATATCGCTGTACGCTAGTAGTTTCCATAACAGCGTATTCTGCTTCCATTCATTTTTCTTGATCTCGTTAACATGCATTTTCATTAAGAGTTCCCCTTATCTAGTCAATGAGACAGGAAGTGATGTACGTGAACTGTGACAATTAAGCTTTTAAAGAGAAATGCATTCATCGATGACCTCATTGGTGGAGTTTCCATGCATGTTTTTTTTTTTAGCTCGAGACATTTGCTCGAGAAAAACGTCTCGTGTAAAATGCTTTTTTGGGTTTCTATTTGCTCAATTTATTTTACTCAAGTAAACCGGGCTTTTCACCCGACGTCATGCAAATGAAGATGAAAAGGTGGGGGTTTATATGTAAATTAGCTATGCATAAAGCACTCATGGTGTTTTTGAAGTTACTAGTGAAATTTGGTGAAAATTTGGTTTCTATGCGCAGAGAACTTGTACACAAGTGAATCTTAGCTGCTGTAATAAAGCAAAATACCCCATGCCTGGTTGGTTAATAATGTGTTTTACTGCTCTTTCCCAAATTGTTTTTTAAATGTCGTTTGTGGGGTAGCATGTCGTTAGTATTAAATCTGTTTTCAATTAATTTATCTTACGACTCTTTCTTTAAAAATTAACTGGGAGGTATAAAATGAAAATTACCAACATCGGTATTGCAGATCACCATGGCTGAAAACCAGCGGAGACGTATGATTCTAAAGCTCTGTGCCACACGTCTAAGTTCTACATATGCTCCCAAGGCTGTCTGGATTGGGAACAGTGGATGTTTTCCCTTTGTTTCAGGCGCTTGAACCTCCAAACATCCTCTACCAGCAAATCCTTATGCCTTGTTATCTGATGCCAATAGCTAGTGAAAGGACGGTTTGGACACATACTCATCCATCTTGCTGGTGGGAAGAGGTTGTGCTGCATCACTCTTTCACAGATCTGCAGTGGATAGAGTCCTTTCGCATCACCAGGGCAACATTCAGCATTATAGTGCAACTGGTAAAGGAAGATAGCAAGCAAAAAGGAATTACGTACGTCCTCCTGTGCCAGTGGAAAAAAGCGTGGTGATTGCTCTGTATAGGCTGCCATCCTCATCTGAGTACAGGGTTAGGGTTACTCAGCTGAGTACAGGATAGTTGGCAATGTGTTTGGGATGCATAAAACCACAGTTCATTGCTGTATTTACAAGTTTGTCAACTCCCTTGTTCAGAGGCACAGCAACTCGTACATAGCTATGCCAGATGTAACTGAAGCAAAAGGCATTGCTCTGCAGGACTGTCCTGCTTCTCCTGAACAGCACCTCCTTGCTCATTCCTGCAGGTGGGACTGTTTCAGTTTTTTTAATTTGTCCCTAGCTTGTGGGACCGTGCACTCTATTCCTGTTTCTGAGAGGGCATCAACACCTTGTTGGTTTACATGCTTGTTACGTTGTTTTGGGCGATCGAGCTGGCTCAACACATCCAAGTCACTAACTACACTTATTAATGCCTGGGTTTCCTCTTCGTTCCAATGATTTTAAGTAGAGGGCAGACAGGCGTGTCTTTGGACATAGCTGGGATCAAAAGCAAGGGAATTCAGTTACAGACATTTAGTAAGCAGCTCACTTACTGTTCGTGTTTAACTTTAGCATAGTTTTTCCAGCAAGGGTATTCTCAAACAGCTGCTTAAATACTACAACAAGGGCATAACGCAGTTCATGTTAAGTGGTTTTATACAGAACTGTAAACGCACAAGAGATATACAACATGACAGGCCAGACACAGCAAAAAACAATTATTTAAAAACAGCTGCCTGAATTATCATTAAGGTGAACTACACCACTGCTAACCATAAAACCAAAAATCAGCAACTACTTTCTGCTGTCTTGGAATCCACAATAACAACTGACCTGCTCCCTTGCAATATTTATAGTGATGTCACTTGCACGTGAAACTGGGCGTGGATTTTCCCGTGTGTTTCGTCATTTAACCTATCTCTCTCTGGCCGTCTTTTTCATCCACAAACCTGATTTACATGAGTAATTCTCCGAAATGTGCACGTGCATCGCTATTTCATGTGTAAATTGCCCCTCATGGAAACCCCATGATTGACTCAATTTCAAAGCATTAACAGATTCATTTTATTAACACATTTTGTTTGAAAATCACTTGCTATTAAAGCTGCTGTTACTATACCGCGAGTTTTATACAATAAAACAGTTTTTTGAAAATCCTGCCCATTGTGTTTTACAGTGTTTTTTTTTTTTTTAAATGCAACTATTACTCCATGTCTTTTTTAATGCATTTTAAATGTGCTACAGCTAAATTCTTTAAATAGCATCACACAATAATTAATTTGAAATTGTCACAATATTTGGTAAAGGAATATTTATTTTACAATTATCAAAGGAACATCCTCCAGCTGTCTTATTCCAGAGTTTATGAACAATAAAAAGATAAATATATATATATGTGTCTGTGTGTGTGTGTGTGTGTGTGTGTGTGTGTGTGTGTGTGTGTGTGTGTGTGTGTATATATATATATATATATATATATATATATATATATATATATATATATCTAGAATATATATATATATATATTTCCCATATATCCGCAGACAGCTTTGGTAATGTAAAAGGAATTGTGTAAAACATTAATGGAACTGGTTTAGATTATACAGTATGTATAACTGTTTTCTTTTGCTGCACTAGTATTAAAGAATGGCCTTTAAAATGCTATGCAGTTAAATTGTCAATCTTTTTTGTTGTTTGTATAAAGAAAACCAAAAAGCTAAATAAATAAATAAATAAATTGTATTTAAGAGTAGCATTAAAGAGGATGTTCAAAACTGTGAAAGACTGAGTATATCAATTAACATGGTAGCTGGACCAGGGGCAGTTGGTCGGAAAATCATGGATTTTATTTTTTGACAAAATAATGTATATTTTCTTACTTACCACTTCAACTCAAATACCTCCACTGAGAGTGAAACATTACCCTCCAGTTACCTGTGTCGAGTATATCCAAGGTGAACAAGTACCTGAAAGAGAGACTTTGTTTTAAATTTAACCTGAATAGCTTTGCAAGAAACCGGTCATTGTTGAATATTTTTTACAATACTGATTCTTTCCAATTGATTTCTTCAGGCTGTTCCTAGCACAACTTGATGAGGTCAAAGTGTTCAGGTTAAGGCAGTACTTTGGATTAGTTAAAGGCTGTGTTTGCATGCGGTATATTCATACAAATATGTCACAAGGTAGTTGTAGCAGTCAGTATTGATTCTGAATGTTCCTCCATAACTATTGGACATAAGTCATAAATTCTATGATACACATTTCGATTAGATGTCTTTAAAGACATTAATACAGACATAGTTGAAATGCTAGTCGCTGAATCGATTACATTTTTAGTATTTCTAAATTGAATCTAAATGGGCACGCATAACGTGTCCAGCTGGTGCCTTCAGTTCAGAATGGGTGAGCGATGTTACACAGCTTGGTTGACTTTGCCTTGCTGGGAGGCTGTTTTGGGGAATTTGATTTTGTTGTCATCTTGTAAGTTTGTTCTGTACTTGAAGTCATTGTATGAAACAGAATCAATCTGTTGTGCACTTCATTTTGCCATACAAATGTGTAAACACGTACTTCTATTTTAAAGCTTGATATTTGGTATTCTCCTAGGTTCAAGAAATATGTTTGCAAACCACACTTTCAGATAGTGTTGCATTTCCATGATCATTTTACTTGGTGGTTGAAATTGTCTACACCCCTTCAACAGCTTATTTCCTGTCTTTAACCAACCAGCTGATTCCTTTTAACTGACATGTCTTTACCCAGAGACACTGCTGACAACAGTACAGCAGATAGAAACTGAGAACTTTATTTAACATAATGTAGTATCAGATATCCAATAGAAAATGTTTTTTTTTTTTTTTCCCCAAAATACACACTTCTGATCTATGGTGCAAAACATAAGATTTATAGAATTATTTCATTAGCTACAATCGGTTTCATACCTAAAGTAGGGATAGGCAACTCTGGTCCTGGAGTGCCATTCCATTCCAGTAGTAAATCCTTATTAAAAGATTAAGTGTTAGAGGAGCCGGTCAGGGGTTTAATTGCTTTAATAAATCATTACCATTGTCGGAACAAAGACCTGCAATCAAAGTGATTAGGTTCCCTACCGCTGTCATGTAATACTGCCATTCATTCTTGAAGACTGCCCAATGTGCTGAATTTTATCAATTGTGTGGTGTTTTTGCCAATTGGTTCTAGGTTGGAGCCACTATACTCACATCCATGTGTCATGATGTGGCTTTTGAAGTCCTCCAGGTGTATAAGAGGCTCATGAATTAGCTTTCGGCACCACCTAGTTCCCTAACAATTCTTGTTTATAATTGTACATAAAACCAATTCAATATAGAGATGGATCTAAAGTGAGTGAGTTTAAGTAACAGATAAGCAGCAATAAGAGAGTGCCGCTATTCTTTTACCGATTCAACACTTTCAGTTGTTCATGTCACTTAAAACATTTCTTCCTAATTGATACTTATTAGATAACGAGATTCAATTAATTGTTACTTTGGTAATTTGATTTGGTTTTTGCTCCTTTGTTTAGTTCAAACAGTTAAAATGTTTGTCTTACATTGTGGAAATGTTGTCATGAGTTCCTTCGAGTTTGAGTTTGAAATCCCACTTACACAGACAAAAGTGTTGAGAATAATTAGATGTAGAACATGAAAACAGCATTAGAAAAATATAAATGCAAAAAACAAAGGAATGTTCACCCGGAGTGGAGAGTAAAGTTATTGATATGTGAAATAAAAATTAGAAGGCAGGTGTTTATGTGGAAATGAATTTGTAATTATAAAAACATTTCTTTACATTATGTCAATGTATAATTGTATTACTTTTAGTAAACAATATGAAATACTAAACTGAAAGTGTTACGTTTGAAATATTTAATATAGAGTATTAAGTACAGGCAAGTGTGTGTAATATAGAGCATTAAGTACAGGCAAGTGTGTGTAATATAGAGTGTTAACTACAAGTAAGTGTGTCTTAATATAGAGTATTAACTATAGTTGTGTAATATATAGTATTAACTATAGGTACATGTGTGTAATAAGCCTGTTAAGGGCTTCGAGGGGTGATGCAACATCATAGGCCACGAGACCGTAGGTCGAGTCCCTAACCCAGAACCCTGAGAAGCCCTTAACAGGCTTGATTACACACTCTTACCGATACTTAATTCTTTATTATATATGGAGAGCTGTAATCGACCAATGTTTTGCACATATTGTGTCTATCATTTTTAGAAAAGCACTCTAAAGTAGATTGTGTGGCCATAGTTTTTCTTCTTTAGGTATTTATGTTGCTGAGTATGCCTCTTAGGGTGTGGAGTTCAAACTCACCCGTCTTTTCGTCTGACAGCCAAGATACATTTTGACAGGTGGCTGTCGAGTTCTTCCACCGGGAGCTGCAGCAAATCTTTTTCCTCAGAAACGCTTCTTAGATAGACTGAACAAGTTTAGGTCACACTTTGTTTTCCTTTGTGTGCCTTTGTTTTCCTATTCCTGAATAAAACTATCCACCTCAGCCTCACTGGCAGCTAGAAATATTGAGTCTGCCATTTTTTCTCAGTTTGTTTAGAATTCTGACAAGGCGATGACATCATTGCCGTCGCCTGTAATCGATTACAGGCCGCAGTAATGACGTCACAGTCTTATTACATACACCTATAAGGTAGTATTCAGACTGTAAGCTTCATCAAGCTATATGGGAGATTACAAATCTCCATATATAACACTATAATGAACTCATTGTTGAAATGAGTGTTGCATAATGAAATGTTTTTCACGTTTCTGTTGAATTCTTCTGACTGTGGTTTTGTTGACAAATCAACAGTTTTTTGAGGATGCGTAGCACAAACTGGATCCATTAATCAGCCCTATATCTGCCCCGCACTCCCCTTCTCTTCAAACCACACAGCCACTTTTTATTTAGAAGATTCATATAATTAATCAATTAAACGATCAAAGGGTGACATCACAGACATATTTCAATGTAAAATAACTAATATTATTATGTCTACTGTACAACTAAATAATTGTAAAAAATGTAAATTTAATTGAGGTTTAGATGATACAAATAAACAAGCATATACTATGACTAATAATAATAATAATAATAATAATAATAATAATAATAATAATAATAATAATGTATTAAGAACTGGGGCTACCACTTACTGGAGCTCTGTTTAGTTGTGTATTGTTATTTTTTTACTGACTGATTTAAAAACCTGAACCATTTTATTACAATAATCCTGTGATGGACATATAGGTTAATGCAGTCCAAAGACAGGGGCAGCCTGTGGGCAAAACAGGAATTTGATTGAATATTAACTGCCTGTACTCTATGTTGTTCCTGCAGTTCCTAATTTAAAGATGATTTGCCCACAGGTTTTATGCCAAGTAGAATAATTTGGTGGGCTTTGTTACACTACAAACTGATGCTCAAGCAATCCATCATTTTCATACAAGCAGCATTTTGCGAATTAAAAAACACTCAAAATAAAAAGTCGTAAAGAACAGGATAGGATCTCTATGTAAAAAATGAATTATATCAAAACAGCCTAGTAATGCAGGCTTTCTTTTTCTGTTTACAAACAATATGAATATACTTTCCTAAATAACATTTATTAAATAAATAAATAAATAAAATTCCTTAATTGTTTCCAAATATATCTTAGTGTAGCTTGCTGGATTGCAAAACAAATACAAACAATTCATTAATGTAAAAATCACCACCCTGGTTTAATAATTGTATTCAATTCTTTGAAGTGCTATTGATCTACACACCTACTCTTCTGTGTTTGTATGCAGCCAAACTTGTGTGCACATGAGCTGGTAAAATATGTGTGAAAATGGTATTACGCTTTACAATTTACATCACTTAAGTATCAGTATTATATACATTAATAACACAAATGTCTTACATATAAAACAATCCACAGTTGTACCAAGATACTGCATTGTTCAGCTTGAATACATGTGTCTGCTGTTAGATATGTAATTATTTTCCTTGTTTTTCATTTCTAGGACAAAATGTGAATTTAAAATACTTATATTTTAAATTATTTTATACATGTATAATCTGCTTTTGCTGGCAAGGATTAGGTTTTCATATTAAAACAAAGTGGCCCTCATGTAAATGGAGTCTTTCCCATGTTCTTCAAATTTTTAAGCTCAGAGAAGATTCTTCGTTAGTGTCGTCTGTCTCTCTCTCTCTCTCTCTCTCTCTCTCTCTCTCTCTATATATATATATATATATATATATGATATATAATATATATAATTTTTTTACATAGAGATCAATAGTAGATCCTATCCTTTTATATTATATAATATGTGCGTTACTTTAAAATGTTCAGAGATTTTTCTTTTAAATATATTCATTTTTATTATGTTTTAGAATATATTTAAGTTTAACACAAATAAAAGAGGAAGTAAATTAATAATTCACACCTCAAGTATAAACCAACAAACACTGTAATGAACTATGTCCTTCAAAATTGTATTTACATTTAACGAGAATTAAATCAAGGTACAGAAAACAAACTACATGAAGTATGTTTTTCCTCCTGGATTTAAAATACTCAACTATGCTTTTATTTTACACTAATGATAAACCGTAAAATACTTTTAATGGATATTTAAATAATTCGATTTTTTAAACATTACTGTGTAGCATAAGTTGAAGAACATATTTTTGGTTTTGAAAAAGCCCATGTGTTTTAATTCTAATAAAACAAATACAAATAAGTATTACAATATCATTTAAATATCAAAGAAATACATATTTTAAGTGTATTAAAAAAGCACATAAACCTTATTACAAGATTTCTCTCCATGGACGCCCACAGAATTAATTCGGGGGGGGTTAGAAGTAGTCAGGTAACATGGTTTTGTATTGCATAATAATTCTTGCAAGCCTCATTCACATTAACAAATCTGATGAAAACCAATCCTGTAAAATGTGCCTCCATTAGTGTTGCTCGGTGGGGTCTGTTCGTAATATTATTTATATATAGATGCTCAGAAATCGTATCCTGTGAAGGAGTAAAACTTTGCACAGTGGAGCTTTGAGAGAGTAGCTCATACCCAAACAGCAATGAACAGTTGTAACCCTAGCCTCCATATTGACGTCAATGATCAAATTCAGACTAACAAACGTCAAGAAATACAGATTCTAATTATTTAATCGAATTAGTAATCAGGTACCCTCTGGTCCAGGTTTCTTTGTGCTCCTGGGTGTCTGAATGTGTGGGTTCTTTAAGTTCGTTCTGCCTTTCTGTCCATGAAGTCTGCACACTGAACGCACAAGCTATTTCCCGCCAGCAAAATAAAAAAAGGCCCTGCCCAAGAATCTCTGGACAGCCAGCTTGATATCATTTTGATCAGCTTAGTGTACTTTCCTATAGTTTTCAAAAACATTATATCATTACCCATACAGATGACTCCTCTGTATCACTAAGTGAGAGTTAAGGTAGGAAAAAGAAAAGGGTTTAAAAATAACTAACAGATAGAGTTTTTTTTTTTTTTTTTTTTTTTTGTCACTATTTATTATTTAAGACGTGTAAATTACTAACAATTAATTACGATTGGGTCATTTTATATGCATTCTGAGCCCAAAAAGGTCAAAGGTCAAATTTCAGGGTAATGCATTTTAACAAGACCAATATCTATTTACATATTGGCCTGAAAAAGATGACTGTACATTGAATTTTGTTTTGTGTACTTTAGAAAAGACACACCTCATTGGTTTTTGCATAAAAATCTTAGAAAAAATCTTTTTTTTTTTTTTTAAATATATAAATGTGTCTGCTTTCTTCAGCCTTCTATAGCATACAAAAAAGCAATATTGTGACCTTTCAATCTTATAGCTTTGAAACATGTCTTTAGAGCTATTCTTTGAAACAAAACAAAAACAATTGTATGTCTTCTGGCAAAATATTGATATAATGAATTATATGCATTAAAAATCACTCGTAAGGGTCAGTCAACACACAGAATTCCTACAAGAAATCAGTTTTAAGGAATTCCAAAATATTCTCTATATCTGTGCCTCATAGTTACCCTGTTTTTCAGCAGCAGTGTTAGCCCATTCAGTCCGTCATTTCTGACCACTTTTTACACTTGCAGGCAGCACATTTAGTGTTGACATCGTAGCAGGATTTCTGTGAACTGCCTGCTGTATAGTCGTATTTTTTTTCAGTGTTCCTTTTTTTGCATATACAGGATATGATCACAACTCTGCTGACACATCTGTGATCGACGACGTTATTCTAAACGGAATGAGGTTTAAAAAACATTTGGAAACTTTCCTTTCACTCTGGGCGCTGGCATCGTCTTCACGTGCGCTGTCAGAACTGCCGTAAATTATACAAAACATGTACAAAATGTATGCAAATTAGCAAAATAGTAACGCTTCATCACACACACACACGTGACCTTTCCTTAGACTTTCCTAATTTAAATTTACATAATATTCTTCTCAAGAGTCATTTACTCGCCACCATCCGTGTTATCGTCGTCTTAACTGTAACTTCTGTTTAAAAATGACCCTGAGCACTGATGTTTTAGGTTTCTGATTTGGTTTAAAACAGAAACTGTTGAAATTATTTAATAAAGGAGAGGCGAAAAGTCGGATGAAAACACCAAAAGCCAGAAGCCCTAATGTGTGTGTGTACGTCTCAACACCTAGGAGATGGAGGATGTCTCTTGGAGAAAATTAGAGATTGTCTCTTTTTATTTGATTATTTTTTAAGAAAAAAAAAAGAAAAATTAAATAATGCAACACAGATTTAAAGATCAGTATGTAAATGTTTCTGAAAAACACTGTACAATTATTGGCTTTTTTTGGTAAATTCAGATTCCGGGGAGGCAAGTACCCCCCACACCCCCCTTGCACCTACCTGCAGATGCCCATGTTTCTCCCTTTTCAAATATAAAATTAGCAATATGAATGAACCTAATTATTATGTGTTTCAATCTGTTTTCTATGGATTCACATAAGGCCCTAATGAAAAGACGAGGTCCTCATAAAAATCATGTATTTATTGGTAGGGAGCTGTGCAAGTTAAAATCCAGCTTCACTGCTGAGCTTCAGCTGGCCTTTCATACAGTGATTGTTAAAACAATGTATGTTATATTTGACTTAATCAATTAATTGTTATCATTTCTTAGAAGTGTATTATTGGTTGTTTTATAGATCTATGCAGTTCATACATTTACAGAATAGTGTATTATAATTAGATCTTACACATCTACAGTGAATTCCCGTCAAAACGAACCTCTGATCTGTTTTTCAGTGCTGTTCAGGAACTACAGATCCTATGATGCATTTCGAGTTGACATACGTGCTCACGCAAAAATCTGCACTTGTCCTTGCAGACAAAAACTGAGGTGTTGAAAGCATGGGTAATGTGCCACTGTACCAGAAAAAGAAGGATTTTGCTATAGATTTCAACAGTTCCACGAACACTGTTCTAAAAAAGAAAACCGAGATACAATAATACCAGCTTATGAACAGCAAACTGGATGCAAGACATCAATGTTTCTGATTTGCTCAATACCCTGATGTTTACAACTTTACAACAAAGTTTCTGCTACACAGAGTTTCAAATGTGTCTCATGATGTGGTATTGACTGATCAATAACAACATTGTTGTCACATCTGTAAGTGTTTTCGTAAATTTTCCAATTGATAATGATAGCCAAGTAGTAAAAAGAGATCCGAACCAGGTCAGGTATCTTCAAACTCCGTGGGTAACTTGGATTTCAGGTACACTTGCCTGCCTCTAGTTCTGACAGTGTAACAGGAATCACATTAATAAACCCATTGTGTGCAGTACCACTGCTGAGATGGTTATTTAAATACACACTAATCAAAGAAGGGGTAAAGTGATACATTTTGGGCTTTGATAATATGCTAATATGTATTTATTAACATATGATTTAGTTTAAAGATGTAGCTTTCTAAAGGTTAAGTGTTCCACGAATTTTGTTTTGAATCCCTGAAGCTAAAACTACTATTGGTCATTGTAAAAAGAAACAAACTGTAAATCGGACCAACATTTGCTGTTCTTGAAAAATCTGAATTCACAGAACATAACTATGGGAAACTGCAGCTTTTATGTAGCCTATTTATAATGATGTGTAAATGAAGACTCTGAAATTAACATTGGACTAAAATCTTTTTTGCTAATTATGTGCACTGAGTAGATTAAGTCTTTCTTTTATTTATTTATTGTTTTTTTACATTTTTCAGTATTGAAACATGTACAATATAACAGTTTTACTGTATGTGCAGGGTACCTCTAGGCCTTCTGTAAAGGCCTTGTCTTTGCACACAAACACGTGAGAATCCTTGAAGGACTTTGTTTGGCCACTGGTCAGTACAAGCTAAATGATTACATTGGGTGTTTCAGAGTGAATACAGACACCCATTTAAGGAAGAAGCAATTACAAGGATAAGTGAGTACATTTCAACTGATCACGCTGTAGTTCAAGGTTCTGGGCTACTAAAAACTACCAACATATTATAAAGCTGGCTTCTTAGGAGATAACTTTCTTTATAAAAAATATCTCCATAGAAACAACAGGCCAGCACCTCAACTGGTCCTCAAACATATAATTCCCATAAGCTTCTGCAGTCAGCTAAACTGTCAGAGTGTTATATCAGTCAGTTATAGAATATTTTATTTGTGATGAGATTTCAGTTTTCTATTTGGATAATGAATTCCTCAGTGAGACTCTAATGACTATTTTTTTCTCATTTTCTCTTACTACACATCATGTCAGGGTCTTTTTAATTATACTATGCTGTATGTTTAAATTAAATTTAAACATACAGTTGTGTCAAAGATACTGTCTAAATAGCAGCTATTAGATTCTTTTTTTTTTGTTTTGAAAATGCTAATAATATTATTTAGACTGTTTTTGTTTCTCAATGATGCATTTTTAATTGGTATGTTTTCACATAGTAATATTAATATTACAGCAATATCAAATGACCTGCAGTGCATAATAGTACTACAGCACAGGCATTATGGATGTGCTGCAAAGTTACTGCATCCAAAATACAACTGTATTAATACAACAGTATACTGTAGTTTATAAGGATAATTATAATTTGCATTTTACCACACATGCTATAAAAAAGCTTACATGTAAATAAATAAATACATACATACATACATAACGTGTTTGGGTTTTTTATGGTATTCTAATATACTTCTTAGTATTTTGATTTAGGAAAAAAATTAATAAAAGAACCATTTATTTGGTTTATTTTAAAATTGCCAATTTGTTGGTTTCTAAATCATAATATGTGAGTGGTTGTGGCACAGTGGATGAATCAAAGGTGACACTCCGTGGTTAGCCCAGTCAGGCCCATGGAGCTGCCGCTCCTCCACCCCGACACAAAGGAAGGGAAACGGAATACAGAACATCCTTGCATTCAAGCCTGCTGAGACAAGGCCGATCGTCAGTTACCGAGTATCAGTGCCTTCTGATATTACTAGCTGATCTATACACCGACAAAGGAAGTCTTGTTTACGGAACAAAATCAGATTTGAAAAATAGATATTTAGATTTAGATTGATCTTTAAACAAAAAAAAAAAGGAAAGAAATTAAAATACAATATTGGCTGGTTTTTAATGTTGATTCTCAAAAAAAGATATTAGAAGTGGTGATTCTTTGATTATATTTAGTGTTAATAATATAAATCACTAAATATAATATATAATATAGTATTATATATATATGAACGAATCATATTCTTTGATATATCTAGTATATATATAATATATATATATATTATTATTATGTTACGTTTTTTTTATTATGTTTGAATTTAATTAAGTTACGTGTCAATATTATACAGAATTGTTTATATATATATATATATATATATATATATATATATATATATATATATATATATATATATATATAGAGATATTATTTATATTAGTTAAGGTCAGTATACTCATAGTCATATAATAGTCTTATCACTATTTTTAAAATATATATTTTGGAATATTTATCATTTTCTATTTATTATTTATTTATTTATTTATTTATTTATTTATTTAGCTCCAATTTTTAGAAACAGACAAAGCTTTGCATTTTATTAAAGTTATTGTAAGGATTAACACATAGCGATAGAAAACAATGGATTTCAAAGTTGTCAATATGTCGGCAAATTGTCCAGCTAGGCTCTCTACTTATTGACCTGGGTCAACAACATGTTGATGCATTATTTACACATTTAATAATACATCCATATGCTGTTGTTGCCTTGGAATTCAATTGATTATTTGGTTAGAAACAAAAGACCATTTTCAGAGAACTTTAAATTGTATTTAAAGACTGCTTTATTTTAGGTCTGTTTTGTTTAATAAAAAAAAAAATTGGTATTCATGAAACCAACAATAGTCTAGAATAGTCACTATATCCAATTCCAGACTTGAAATAGGCTTTTTTGTAGGTTTGTGAATAGGAGCCACCATCTAATTTTAAAAAAGAGAAAACAGGGTGATGTAGAGATGGTATGAAATGTACTTATGGTAATATTGCATTAATATTGGCAATCTAAAATATCGGGAGTTTCTTGAGTCTCACCGGGAGACGGGAGATCATGCCTCTGAACAGGAAGACTTGGCAGGTATGCCCAAGAGACAAGGTACAGTTATCAGTCTGGACTATCTGAAAGATATCAGATATTCTACTGTACTTCTGCAAGTGTGCACATTAGTGGAGGGTCACATTAATATATGTTCATTTCATATTACATATCATGTGGTACAACAAAGTAAACCTATAAACAAATTTACATAGTATCATAAAACTGAATTTATTGTTTCAGCTACGATATATTCTTATTTCTTTTACAAAAAAGGCAGTTAACAGAAGAAAAAGAATTACTGAAACACAGGGCTAATTGGTACATACACGTACAGTGTGGTAATAACAGGAAGGACAATGTGATTCTGCGATAAGATTTTACACTATATGGACATTGTTCACCAAAGAAAACATAATAGCTCATTAGCTTTACTGTAATTTCATTCTGCTTATTCAGGCAAGTGTGTTCCTTTCTGGAGTAAAATCAATCTATGGGAACTGTTATTCAGTCAGACAATATTTCTCTAATGTCAAGACTGTTGTTTTACTGTTTTTGACAGATTTAGGGTTTTTTTTTCCTCCATTTTGTTATCTAATCAGAACAATAATTTAGCTTCAAAATGGAGATGTAAAGCACTCCACCCCCAGCTTGCATGTCATTATACGTTGTTTGTTGTCTTTGAAAGCTGCATTGTATAAGAAGCTCTCTGACTATGAAATACAGTACTTATGTGCTGTGGCCATATAGGAATAGAAATGTTGCCAGGAGGAAAGAGAGATAAATAGTAATATCAGTGTATGACAGGAGCCCGTTATAGAATATGGCCCGGCAGCAGTTAGTCTCACAAACACCTAGGTGTTTAGTGTTTACCATTATTGGAACAATTTACTTTAGAATCAAAAAGTGCCTCTTCAAGTTTTATGGCTTATTCTTTGTTGTAAATCTACCAAATGTTACTATTAATGTAAATACAATTCAATAAAAGTGTATCTTTTTTTCTAGAATTTGTAACTTCAATTCCCTTGCAAAAGGTAAAATATGATCTATGTTATATCTCTCCTCCCATTTTGCAGCGGTTTCAGTTTCAGGAAACTGGAAAACTGTAGACACTCCTCGAAATCTGCCTCGGAATTTGATTAATTATCTGGTGAACAGCGATTTAACATTTTGGATGCTTGCTCAGGATGCCTCTTACTTATTTTTATACAAATCTAAGTACTCCCTATATTTTTACCATAAATGTCTATAAATAGACCAACAACTAATAAAAATAAAACATTCTGATACAGTTACACTGCCAATTTTATTTCACCTAATTTGTGTTGTTTTGTTTTTCTTGTTTGTTTTTTTTATCAGGTTTTGTGTAGTTCAGGTTTCCATAAGTCCACAGGTATTCGTGTCCATATAGATATTATATATATATATATATATATATATATATATAATATATATAATATGTGTGTGTGTGTGTGTGTGTGTGTGTGTGTGTGTGTGTTTATAATTCGGTTTATAATTAACTAACACAATTAAATAAACAGACATGTGTTAATATATTAATAAGGTTGATAAAATGTGAATACTATGCCTCTCCTATCTAGTCACTTTGTGAGGGGATAGAAAATGATTTCATAGCAAGTTTGCTGCATATATACACATATATTTGAATCTAGATGTGTGCAGTGTTTCTGCAGCAGTTTCATGCTATGACCTGAATCTAATTTTAACAACCCTAAAGCTCATATGGCCCATCCTGTTGTCTTTCCTGTACAATAACAATAACAGTACGACATACTGCCTTTCTACAGCAGAGTGTATAAAAATGTTTATCCTAATTACTCCCTAATGACAGCGATTTATGTCCTTAGCACAGTTGATTTGTTTCCTGGGTTTTAAAAAAAGATTATTTCCATGGTACAGACTTAGCATAAGCCGTTCAGAAACCACAAGCACTGCACTTCAGCCTGGGTTTGGGACTTTAGCCAAAGCTAATCTGATTAAAAGGCCATTAAAAAAAAAAAACACACACACACACACACACACACACACACACACATGGCACACTGCTTTGAAAGTTCTGGGCAGATAGCACAGGGCCAAAAGCAAATTGCTTTTACAAGGCTGAAAATAAAACCAGATTAATTCTGCTCCATAGGAATGTATCTAAAAGTATGCGTCATATGCAGTTGCATTGTAGCAAATGTGTTATTTTATTTCTGGGCGATTCTGTAATTTAGAATTCTAAGCAGTTATAGCAGTCTTACAAATACTGGTATAATACTGAGGCAAATAAGGCACAGAGAAATGGAAATCCTTTCAGAAAACACATTTCGAGGGCCTTGTTGTTGTTTATCAAATGTTCCATTTTAATTTGAGATAAAATCAACAAACAATTATTAAAACAGTGAATGCATTCTGTTGTAACAGTGTCTCTCATCTATAATTACAACAATATAAACACACACACACACACACACACACACACACACACACACATATATAATAATATATATATATATATATATATAATATATATATACTATATATAGATATATATATATACTGCACAATGTATGATTCATACATCAATAACTAGAAAGGGGTATAATTTACAAGACCCTTTTCAGCTGAGACCTCCCTTGATCTTAGAGGTGTACTTGTGGGGCTTTTAAAATCTATCTGACTACCTCTTATTAGCTTTAGTACCATCACCACTGCTCCCCTTTCTATGTTTTTTTTTTATTTTCCTGCATCCATATTGGAAGTTGAAAAGATTCAAAGCAGAATCGCTCCCTGCAGTGCTTTCTTATGTTAAATTAAATGCTACTTTCACCCTCATGTGGATACTTAAACAGTATTTTCAATTAACACTTGTTTACTGCTTGAGAGAGATTTTATCCATATACTATTGACAGCGTTAATGCATGATTTAACCAAGTTCAGCAACTGCACTGCCTCACCTGAACCTATGCATGCAGGTGCTGTTTGTTATTACAGCACCTGCATGTTTGTTTCAATATGATTCCAAAAAGGTATGGGTTTCACCTGTAAAGGCAGTTTTCTTTTTAAATATGATCTGAATCCTTAACCTTAAATTAAGTGAACAATAGTGATGTTTACAGAATGACGGTTTGGCTTCCCTACGCGTTATAAAACCCTAGCTAAAAGGGCGACCTGTCACAATCTCTAAAAACCATGTTTACTAAAAAAAATAAAAGATTGTTTTCTTTTTAGCTTTTTTAAATGTTAAAGAAAATGTTAAGATCAGCAATGACACCCCAGGATCAATAAGCGCTCATAAGTTATGTTCTATTGGTTCACACAAAAAAAAAAAAAAAAAATTCAACCAAATTCAATTCTATATTGGGAAGAGAGAAATATTTTTGCTCAACACTCAGCTCAAATTGAAAGAGCGTAATATACAAACACATGCCTTAATTGTCCTAAGCTTGAGTAGTTACTGCTGGTAGCACATTCTGAAGGGGAAACGTGTCTTTCAGTATACTTGTTTACTTTTGTGCAGCAAAATACAATAATGTCCTTCCAGTGGTACTTTGAGATCAAAGCAGGTCAACATAATTAGCATAGAAACTAGCAGCATTAGCACCTGCTAAAACTATTGCCTAGTTTCTTCTAGTTTCACAAATACTGGTAACATATACAATATATGTTATTAATTATACAGCCAAATGTATAGTATTTTACTTGTGTAAAGTGTTGCAGTTTTTTAACTACATTTGTGTACTTTTGAAAGTTGCTTTTGACTTTGATTGGCTTTGTAGCCAACGGAATGACCGTAAGATTTTGTGTTATGTTTTATGGAAAGTATATTAAATAGAAACACTTAACCCATAATAATAAAAATCTAAAACCGTCACGTGACCCCCCAGGTAGCGTGAATCTCTGTGCCTTTAGCTGGAAGACAATAATCTTTGCCTATTGCAGCTTCACTTCATGTGTCCATATGGGATGGCTGGGGTTGATGCTGAATTATTAAACATACCCTCAAAGAGGTCACTCTTCTGCAATCGTCAATGAACTTAACCTTAATGTAGACTTCTTTCACCTGCCACTGATCTAGCAGGCACAATGTTTGATCTTTTTATGTTATCTTGGAAGTGTGATTTATCACAGGCCTTTTGTAAAAACATTTTTATTTCAGCTTCACACAAAGCGCAATTCTCACACACTGTAAAACACATCAAAAAGGTAACCATGACCCAATATGCACATTTATAATGATATTGCCTGGTTACTCTAATTGTTGTATCTTTTAACATTATTTATATATTATTCCCAAAGATATGCTGTTTTATTTGTGCATTTCCTCTCCATACCATTTGAATTTAACATGGCACACCCTCTTCTGTATGTTGTGGTGAAGTACTATATCTTAAATCCTCCCCCTGGAGATGTTCTAGGTTCTCCCTGCAGTCATTAACTTTCTCTGACTGCACTAATGAATTCCATTGTCTGATCAGCGGAAAGGTGCAACATTTTAAGCTAGAACATTTCTATTTGATTATATTGCTGTACAGTTTAGCCATGAATGTAAAGGAATAATTTATAGGAATTTATTATGTGCATATCGGTATTGGCTTTGCCTATTTATTTAAATATTATCCTGGTACAGTGGACTGTATGTATCGATTAACATGCACTAACTGTGATTTTGATATTGGAGACAAGGACCTTGATCCATGACCCTAGTCAATCTCGATTTCTGAAACTGATCGAGGATCAACAAATATTGAGCAGCTGGATCAGAAGTGTAAGCACACACTAAATATTATATATATATATATATATATATATATATATATATATATATATATATATATATATATATATATATATATATATTATATATATAATATATTAATATCATTGCACATTTTAAACAGTTTTGCCATTTCCAGTTTTGTGCAGTGTAAAGTGATTTCTGTGATAGAACCAATAGTGTGACTTAAATAGCTTATGTGCAACACAAAAGTAGAATACTGCAGTTTTCATTTCACACACTATCCAGTGTGTATCTATTTGAGGATCCCCCACGAAGCAGAGGATAGCTGCGCACAGCAGAGATTAATAAGAACACTGTTCCCTTTTACCCCCTGCAGAAACAAAATTGTCCTTTAATCACTCGAAATCCACAAGACTGTACATTTCTGTCACTAGAGGTAATGTTCTAATCAAAGTTAATTTTTAAAGTATGCATTCTTTCAAATAAAAAAATGCCTGTTTTGCATGGTTGTAGATCTGCAACACCATTACAAAGAAAGAAAGAAAGAAAGGATTAAGCAATATTGCAGGTTTTTCCCAAAGATCCAGTTCTACTGTACAGTAAGGAGGTAATGTATTAAATTCTGTCACTGCAACAATCTGCATAACCCTCATTTAATAAAACACACACACACACACACTATCACCCTTAGTAAATCACAATACCATTGGTATTCGTTAATTTGGCAGATGTTACTGTAAACAGTAGTTACAATACAGTAAGTCTACACATGTCCTTTGAACTATAGAGAATTGTACATATATAAATATAGAACTAGTATAGATACTACTACTGTCTTTATAATATATATATATATATATATATATATATATATATATATATATATATATATAATGAGAAATTTATATGAATTCAAAAAGTATTCAAATAATGCCCACAATGAGGTTTTGGTAGTTTCTTTCAAAAGCATGATGCCCCCAAATCAATGTAAAATACTGATCGCAAGCTATTGAAGATGTTAAAGGGAAGGCTATTCTAGTAACAGGTGGCAAAAAGAGTGTTTTTTAAATGATTTGTTTTGTTTGTACTTTGGACTTTCGGACTTTGTTATGGATTAATCTTCCCTGCTGATGTGAGAGGCACCGTGTGCAGCAATCATGTAAGAACGTCGGGAAAATACATTGGCTGTTCTGGATGGTTCTGTGTTGTTATATGTTGTGTTATTTTATTAGTTAGTTGTGTATTTTAAATGTTTCTAATTCTTCATTTGCTTTTATATGTCTGCTATGTCTTTTCATCTAACATTTCTATCCTTAGTGTGTGTGTGTGTGTGTGTGTATATATATATATATATATATATAGAGAGAGAGAGAGAGAGAGAGAGAGAGAGAGAGAGAGAGAGAGAGATGTAGTAAATGGTACTGTACGATACATGCAGATATCCTGTCCTTGAGAGGTCAAAGCAGCTACACGAGTGGACATACTGGTCACTCCTACTTTGATTGTGTGAAAAACACCAGGCATCTTAAATGGAACTCTATATTATATTTTAATAATATATAGTTCATTAAAATTAATTCAACCTAATAGCTCACTTTAATGTGACTTAACATCCATCTGATACAAGCCATTTGATACAAACTTTCTGATATAAAGACATGTCAGTTGCCTGAATCACTTTAATATTAGGGTCCACTATATATTACAGTTTTAAAACAATTTCCCCAACAAGAAAGCTCTGAGGACAAGTGACTATATTACAAAGGGTACAAAATGTAAGCTCACACAGACACACCAAAGTGCTTTCCCAGGAGTCTTAGCCTTCCTGGGAGATTCTCTGTCTGCAAACAGTGTACATAAGTCATTTTTTTGTTGTTGTTGTTGTTTTAAAGAACCCAGAAGTTCCCTCCTCTAACACAGAAAAACTTGAAGTAAAAGACTAGTGCACTGTTCGTCCAACTCAGTCATCTTTTCTTATTAGCCCAGTCACTTCAACCTTTCTTGAAGCCATACACTGTCTGGTTTATAAGTTTTATCTACAATATAGCCAGCCATAATAGTAAAAATGTATTGCAAAATTCAGAAATGTTTCAAGGCAGATTAGTCTATGTTTTATATTGTAGGAATAAGCCTTCTATAAAAACAAAGCTTAGCGAAGCCCACCTCAGACTCCATGGCTTTCTGAAAACCCTCCTTGGATGACAGGCTTGAGCACCCCCCCCCAAGAGCTGATAAATAACACAGGGAATGTCAATCAGTGAGAGCCCCCACTTTATGATAGAAGTTCTGTAGCATGGTCTGACTGTAGTGGCAAAGGGGTCAGCCTGACAACCTGAAAAGACAATTGAGTGGTTGGAGGTGATTAGCTTGGCAATTATCTGGTTCACACTATATTGCTTAGCTGTGTTTTTCAACAAATGAGAATGGTGTTATTACAGAGCAGTTCTGGAGAAAGGCCAGTATTAGACAAAAAGACACACGCACACACACACGCACAAACGCATGCACGCACATAGATTTGGAAGGCCCTAGTCAGGAACTCCACATGGTGTGGTTTAAGGATACATTTTGGGAGTCTGAACAGAGCAGTTCCAAATATTTCAACACAGTCGCACCTACAGATAGCTTACTGCACATTCTTCCTAACAATGCAATTTCAAATGTATTAACATACAATAGTGTGCAAATTTATTAGAGAACCTCAAGATTTGTCATTTATATCCTTTATATACCTAACTGCTTGAAAACCTCTGGGTGTGAAGATTTCAATTTCCAGTCAGTAATCAGTGATACAGAAACAATAGGCACCCATGTGTGAAAATGTTAGACGACTTTGTGCTTTAATTAGGCATCTTAAACAATGTCTAAAAAGTCTCATGCAGTTTATCATTTTTGGCTCTGTGTTCCTTTTCTCTTATTAAATGAATTGCATGTGTGGCATATTAAAGTCATTAATTAAATTACACAATCACTAATTTGCCTATTTTGAGTATTTTCCAAGATTTTCAGTTACAGTGGTTTGATTTCATATACAACAAGTCAAAAAGAATATATATTTGACCCATACAATTAACATTATATATTATGCAGTATCTGTTATTAGCATATATACTGTATCATTGGTATGATCATACATAATTTTAACTAGACAAAATAACAAATCATGACATTATTAATATATTATTGTTTATGGTCGATTTACAGTTTCTCAGTAGTCTAGATATATACATTTGTCCTCAAACCATTAAATTTGACTTTTAAAAGGTGTTATTTGCTTTGCAACACATTTGTTGATGAAATTGAAGATCTGCTTTTTTTTATGCAAGTCAGACCTTTAAGTTCTGCTTTAACAGAAAGGGAAAGAATGGATGCACAGATTTATGATATTTTTGTTTGGTTTCTATCTGATTATAGGGCAGTTTGGACTGGCCATTGAATTTGTTTAATTATTTTTTTTTTTACCCAAGGGATTTCTCTATGCAGCCAGAGACGTTCACAAATAGCCTAAAAGTAAGATGGAGCTGTAAATATCACATGTGACGTGAGTGCAAATTTTGACCCAATTTTTTTTTCAGAAAGGAAAAAAAATAAAGCATAAAACTTGCAAGAAACAACTTAATTACAGTACAAATAACATATGAAATGTACGTTATTGAAGAGTGGCTCCTTAGTAGATTTATACAAAAAATATTTACTTTCATTAAAATATTGGCTTAAGATTTTTACTTTGCTATACTGTATTTTTAAACGCTCTCACGCAATGGAACTGTTGGCTGTTTATTTAAATCCCTGAAGTGCAAATAGTTAAGCCGGTTCCCTTGTTACACGTTTCCCTTCAGCAAACCAAAGGCCAGCACTGCCTGACTGCATGATTGCTTTAGCTGGCCAGGAGTGTGTTCGCCGTGCTCTGATGTAGTGCTTTCAAATAAGCATGCCCTCCAGCTCCAGCATGCTATTGAAAGACAACACAGAGCAGGCATCAACGTTTAGCATGGCCAGTAGGAAAACATAAGAGCTGCTTTGTCAGGCCACAAACGATTACTGGGACGAGTGCCTAAAAGTAAAGCAAACACACTGGCGTGGCACTTCCGACAACTCAAAACAAAGAAGCAATTGACTCTCCCATTTAGTTGTTATGCCAATTTGTAAACATTATGGGCTTTATCTTTCACACCCACAAACCGCAAACGTGCTGCCCTACAGCGAGCTGGGAATGCACCAGAAGTCGTTCTAAAGAAACCCTTTTGTTTTATTGGTTTTCAAAGTGGTCAACACGCTTATCCCCATTTACTATTCAACCATCAAAAGAAGAGGCATAACATTTTAGAAAATTCCCCCAAGGCAGGAGCAGCTCAGAATAAACTAACTACAGTGTTTAAAAATATATGTTTTAATTAATTTAAATATAAAGTAAATACTCTTTAATTGTAATATTAAAAATGGACTACAGTTATGCTTTTACCTTGGTAATACCATGGTATTACCAAAAACATTATCATGTAAACAATTTTCTGACATTATTATGTTTGAATTATACATGAATAGCTATTAAACTAACTACATTCAAGTAACAGACTACTTGTCAAAACCACATTTATGTCTTTGTTAGAAACACTAATACATCTAAAATTGTCGCCTCCTGATGTAACTGTTATCATTTAGAGCTCAAGCACAAATAGACTGAATCAAAAATATCTTATCTACACAACATTTTTATTATTGAGCTGTCCACTGAACAAGATTCAATAGTTACATTGAAGACTTCTTTTCTGAGGGAGACATTTTAAAGAGATAGCCCATAGTAATTAGCTCATAGTTTATTGTCAAACACCTCTCTCCCCAATATACATTAACATGTCAGCTGTACAACTGATGAAACTCACTGATTGATGGTACCAGTTTGCAATTTAGCTTGTGCATCCTAAAATCAAATGCCATATGATTAGAGATAAGGAAACTAGTTTGTCAGAAAGCTATTTGGTCAGATGGATGTACAGTAAGTTATCCAAGAAGAATCAATCTAGGAATCATAATAAAGCGGTACATCTTGTGTATAGCAGAATTTAGTGTGTCTTGCTATGGTGTATAACATGAAAATGTAGAGGCAAACCTACTAATGAACTAGTAACTACAGTATATGAATAAATATCTCAAGTTAACATATTTATGTATTTATGTATTTATTTATTGCTGTGACAATGCATTGCTTGTTTGTGAAAGGTTATTGATTGACAGCACTGGTTGTTTTCATACAACACCATTCCCTTCGTCTAGAGATCAGAGGGTTGTTGCTTGGGTTTGGAAATGTGGATTCTAACTTCAAAGTCCAGCGATAACTTGCTAAATATAATATGCATATAATGTGCTGACATCTATTTAAGTCACCTTTAACTGTTCTTAGCTAACAGTGTAAAATGCCACCAGCAATTAGCTCACTTGGTTTTTTAAGTGAATGCTAGTTTTCTCTTTTTTATGAATAAAACAAATTTAACATTACACTATGAAACAAGAAAGAAAAAAACTGCAACTAGTGAAAAATGGGGACAAATATTATGCACAATTCAAAATAAGGTCCATAGAGTAAATAGGCCCACCATGAAAGACCTCGGCATTTCTATCAGCAATCAGGCTGTGTGGGGAAGCAATTAAAATGGTTAACACAGTGCTTGGTTATAGTCAAAAGTGTAGCGTTCAAACCAAAGAAGGTTATGATGATGTTTTTTAATGCACTAGTGAGACCACACATAGAATACTGTGTTCAATACTGGTCCAGGCATTACAAAAAGGACATTGTGGCTTTAGAAAGAGACCAACAAGGAGCAAGCAGACTAATCCCAGTTCTGAAAGGTACATGTTTTGAAGATAGGTTGAAGGGACTGGTTCTATTTAACCAGGACAAAGAAGGGTTTGGGGAGACTTGAATGAAGTTGACAATGTTAACCCTTAGAAATATTTTAGGTGCAGCACAGAGACCAACAACAGAGGACACAGTTGGAAATTGAGTGGAGAATGACAATGAGAAGGCCACATTGTTGCTGCTGAATCATTGTGATCCTTTAAGAACCAACTACACAGAGTTCTGGAGTCAATCTGCTGCTGGGAACCAGGTAAATGAGTTGAATACCTCTCATTTGTAACAAAAACCTTAAAGAAAGCATTATATTCTCTTCTTTTTAAATGAATGCTATTTAAAACCATCCACCATAAAACAGGTTTGTAAAAAAAAACAAAACTTCTGTACTGATACTAATTATGCATAAATGAGCCCCTTAGTTTTTTTTTTTTTTTATTAATCACTGTAAATTCTGATAATAGTTACTGTATTATCAGCATTTATCACAATACAGTTACAAAACATCCCTTAAAAATGAAGGGGGTGCACATTTTTTAAGTGCATGTCGGATATCCAAACCAGGCAAATATTAACAGGCATCTTGTGTTATTTATAATGCCAGAGCTCCTGATAGTGAGAAATGATCCGTCACTGATGGACTTGATAATTGTCTTCCTGATACACCACTTGCTGTTGTGCATCCTTATACAACCTCATTTGCATCTCATTAATGTTATTCATGAAGATGTTATCCCTAATACAATGACAAATTAACCCACCAAGTTTGGTAAAAGTGTAATTAATAGTAATATGAAAATCTCTTCCATTTGACATATTAAGAGATTTGTTTTTAGACTGAAGAACACCCAAATGCAGACTTGTATTATACTTATTTTTCTTATATTTTCTTTTTGTTTTCCACCGTATCCTCAACAGATACATCGCTTTTGAGTAAAACCAAAAATATGCAAACTATGATTTAAGCTTCTTTATTTATTGATACAATTTCTTTAAAATGTACATTTAATTTCACACTTAGTGCAGAAGCACCTAATTTCATGATTTATACTTCATTTAAAATCCTTACCATTCACTCTTTAATAGTGCATTAAAATTGAATGGCCGTGCCTGTCAGTTACTACTTTTTGCATAATTTACTGCTTAGGGCATTTAGATAAATATGGCCCATAAGTGCTTTCAACCCAGTGTCTTGCTCTATATGGTGTATTTTAATATGTTTGGGATCCATTTCAATGACAAATATCTTGCCTGGCATAATTCTGGAATGTTCTCATACACTATAATGTTAATTGACTTGTTTTTATTGTAACATTTTTTATACAGTATGTATACTGCTATACATAAATAACTAAAACACGAACTACATGAATAACCACCAAAACTGTGGTATAGATCAGGATATTTTGTTATAAGTAGAAGAATTAATAACTGCAAAACATGATCTCAAACTGCAAATTTATGATCTCAAAACAGCCTTAAATGTCAGAATATTGAACACACTTGAATTCTAAACTGTGGCTGTTGCCTTTTTTGTTCTTCTGCACTGCTAGTTTTTAAAATGAAAACTCTAATCTGTATTATATAGGGTCATTAAATTATGCATTTTACACTTCAACAACTGCATTGTGATTATCTGCTGCAATGGAAAGCAAGCAACCCTGTTCCTACAGACTTAATTGCTTACTGCTGGACCCCACATTATCGCTGGCAATGGAGAGGCAGGGTCAAATGCATTATTTGGAATAAATTAGGTACTGAACAAAGGAAACAAACACAACAACACAGCCTCTATTTAAAAATAAATAAATAAATTAATGATCTTTTAATACTGTCTTTACTTTGTTTTCCCAGGTTTGCACATACCAACATTTTGGAAAATTATTTTTCATTAAATATTGCTATTTTTTAATGACTATTTTCATCCATTCTTCTCTGCCATGCTTTAGTCACACAAACTTAAAGACCACATCCAAAAAAAATAAACCTCCATTGTCTGAGATGGGAGAAAACATCACATTGGATTTGATTCCACTTTCAAAGCTTTCTCATTTAGTCTCCAGATTGTGATTGCTATGAGTTTATAATTAGCTGCATGCATAACATGAAGTGATTAGTATGGGCATAAGGTTGTTAACGCAAAATTTCCCTGAAGAATTTCCATTTAATTACTGGGCACACTTTTCAGTGTTCGGCGTACTGAAATTCTCTAACCCTACAAAAGCAAAAATGGGTTCAGCCTTGATTAGAAACCATGTGTGATCCTTACAAGATATGCCAGCACCATAGAAAAATATGTACATTTTACTACAGAAATGGTCCACAAATTGGCATAAATTGGTTTAAAGAACTAAAGAACCCTAAACAAATATAGCTGTTCTTTGGGAATGTTACACTATTTTGCATAATAAATGTAATCGTGCAATTTATCAAATGCTTTATTTATGTGGAAACAACTACCACAAGCACATGTTTATTGAGATGTAACCATTCACGACCATTCTGCCACAATAATTTTACTTTCATATTCTCTTGTCTGTCATGATAAACGTCTGTGAAACAACTAGTAGTCCAAAAAAGACAATTGAAAAACAATAATGCAATAAAGTACTATACTGTAAATCATGTACATTGCTCCCTGTGCTCACTATATGAAATAGCTTGTAACAGTCCGCTTCTGAAAAGGGATTCAATCAGTAATATACCATAGTCTGTGCTTCATACAGTAGCTCCCTCTGTATCATATAAGTGTTACCTCAAGCCTTGAAGTTGTACTACAGGGCTATAAATTATTATCTCTGTGTTGCTGTGGTTACCTTGTCACAAAGAGCTCCAGATCTAAAAGGGTGTAGAAGATATTTCTCAGTGCAAAACACAATCTATCACAGTGGCATCTTCATCAATGCATGTTTTGACTTTGTCGTAAAGTAAAAGAAACTATGTCTACACATAGTAACAAAGAATTACATATTGAGTATCCATATTTATGGTTCTGGTTAATCTTGGTTTTCTATGTGTTAATATTAACAGTATACAAACACTGCCAAAAAAAAAAAGTAGTGCATTATCAGCCATATTTAAATATGTATTGTACTTTTAATTGTAATATTTATGTTTTTTTATGAACAGTAAAAAAGCAGTTTAAGTGATATTTTCATTAATTGAAGTCTCCTTTTTTAATTGTTTTCCAAGTGTATTGTATTCCCTAGGTAAGGCTTCGAGTCAACGTTTTCACTTACCAGTCACAGGCTATTGATATTCAGAATCTATTAAAGAGGTCACAATTTTATCAGCAGCGGCTATTGATTTACCACCTTTCTAAGACACGGAAATAATGCATTGTTATTTGTAATGTGCTGCAACCCATTATTGAATGGAGGAGCAAGCAGCAAACTGGTATAATGCTATCCAGCAATACTGTGTGTGATTGCTCACTTCATTTCAGAGCACACATAGACAAATGTAGAATTTTCAGTCATCACAAAACTAGACACTCCTGGGACTTCTTATTCACACCCATAAAGGCCAATGTTTTGTGCTTCTAATTATAAGTTAAAAGTTCGACTAATCACAATAACAATAATTAGCAACAATCACATCTGTGCCTATTAAAATAATATGCTGTACAGAGTCTCTAAGCCACTTTCTAGAGAGCCAACATTATCTCCTATATTTAAAAAAAAGAAGAACATGTACTGAATGTATTTCAGGTTATCTTTACAGACGTTAGTACAGTAGCCTTAAGTGTAGCAGGTCTGTTGTGGTAAAATCACAAATGTAAATAAATGCATTAAACAGTTGACAGTATATTGATTATAGAATTATTAATACAATGTTTACATTTTCCTGTTGCATTGAAGCAGTAGTTTTAGAACAACAAAAATGTGTTTTTTCTGTTTGATATAGACATATTAAGCCTGGTCTTTAAATAAAGCTTAAGAATACACTCAATTCATTATTTTATATCCATTTATTTTATACATGTTAAGCGCATTCTTACATTTTCTAATAAAAAAGAAAAACATCAAATGTTCAAAGAAAAAGAGTTTTAAAATGTGGTCCTGTTAAAAAGAAAAAAGGAGTGAGCCTTTTATCATGACGATCTCTTTTAAATTGATCCCTGTGCTGAGTCTGGATTAGCAACATTTGAGATACACATTAAAACAGAGGCTGTTTGACTGGACACATTGTTATTCATGTTGTGAATTTATTTTAATCAAAATGTTAATTTAATGTCTGTTTGTTTTAAGAGTCTTTTATTATGGACTTGGTTTTTAAAGGCCAGATTGATTATTAAAATCAAGTTTGCTCAGGAAACATTTTTTAAATAGTTTTTGTTTGTTTGTTTATAAAGATTCTAATTTTAGATTAACATTTTTTCAATCTACTGTTCAATCTACTAAGAGAATTTTTATAAAAACTACCAAAAACAGTCCTTAAAAACAGTCCTTAAAATAGACCTTCAAGTTTCATGAATAAAACCCAACATTGCAATGCAGTAATCATTGATTATACCACTTCGAAGGTATACCTGACAGCAATATCAGTGTGCCATGACAAAATTGACTCGGTGTGCCCTGAGGCACATTTCCTTGCAGTGCAATTTCTTAAAGGGGCTCGGAGACTTCGTCCTCCCATGAAAAGTATGGTCCCCAAGTTGGATCTAGAACTGGTACTGTGGGCCATTAGGGGTCCCCCATTTGAGCCCATGGCATCAGCAGAACTGCACCCTGTTTCACTGAAGGTGAATATTAACAACATATAACACAAGAAAAGTTATGAACCAAAATAGGCCCATTAAATGCTCCTCCTGTTCCTAGCAACTTTGATTAGAACCTTCTATTTCACATTTGTTTTGTCATGTCCTCTATAGACAATAGACAGAAAGACTTTTCATGTAAAAGGAACAGGATGTTAGAGTCACCAGAGACGCAACTCTATAGCTTAAATGGGTCAGAAGAGATCAGGAAGAAAGAATAAATATTACAAATGCATTAGGGAGACTAAAAAAAAAAGAATTAAATTAGGACAGGAATTATACACCCAGTTCTCCATTCCTCTTTTCATTAGGATACCTATCAGGGAATACTGCCTGTATTTTTCCAAGGCCTACTGTTTTGCAATTACTTTCACAAATGCACTTTCTATTGACACAGCCCTTAGCCCTAATTGGTGGCACAGCTCTCAAGTCCTTGTGTTTATTAATGGGGTTTCTAGTATAATGACGACTAGAGGAAGCAGTTACCTCATTGAATTTAAGGTTTGTGTCAGGTGCTTGAGATGGAGTATGATACCAGTGACATGCATGTTTTCATTACATGACAAATAGACCTGTGTATGATTAATTTACCACCAAAAACACACTGGCTCATCGGTGCATATTGCTGTTCACTACGACAGGTTAGACACATTTTTATCCTAGGGTTTACACTGAAATATTTTATGATTACAGCAAAACTGCGTGTGATGTAAATATATGGTGTTAACAGGATTTTTTTATGGTTCTGTGGCAATGGGTGATTCTGGTTAAACTGTTTTTTATAGGATTAAAATACAATAGTTATTTCTGAGGTAATATACAAATACATCAGAACATGTTATACCTGTTGGGATTATAGGTGGATGTGAAATCGATTCATGCTTTTGGACAAAAATGCTGAAAAATACTCTACTCAAAAAGTTTAAACACGCTGATTCAGTATTTATTTGCCAAATAAACAAATTACCCCAATATATATATATAATTTAAAAGAGCAAGATAAAGAATTATATTATATTATAAAAACTCAGAGTAAAATATTGCAGTCCCCTACATTTAGTTGTGTCCTAGTATGGGGAGAAGAGAGGGGTGGATAAATTGTTCAGTCAGTAATGCAACAATCGGATATGAAATGTTCCACTATAAAACAATAATAACTTAGAAAACCAACTTTTGTATTTCCTGTTTCAATAAAAAATAAATAAATAAATAAATAAAGATTGCCATACGGTAAATTAAGTATTTTGGAGTTGCACCATTTAGCTAAGCAGACAAACTGTGTTGGAGGGAGGACCAGAGTTTCTACAACTGGGATCAGAGTTATTTCCAAAAAGTAGCAAGTGCAGCACTTGTCAAATATGTTTTAAATGAAACATACCAGCTATGCTTAGAGGGATCCTTGCTCTTGCATTTACCAGCTGAGGCTTGTCATCTTCAACTGTTCATGTTCATACACATGCATTCTATTTTGTTTGTAGATTATTTTTAGAAGTTCTTTAGTTCCACGAGCTGCCCATTTTATTTTATATAATACTCATCTTGGATTTCCTACAGTCATTGGCTTTAACCTGCAATTAAATTTGGAATAACACTGTTTTTTTTTTCTTCACAAGATGTCACGCTTTCTTGAACGCTTCTCTGCTGTCAGCACAATCACAAAAGTGTTTTTCGTGTTTGAATTGAAAATGCTGCTGAACACTAGGTACTGTATGTCAATGGATTCACACCAAAGAGCACAAGCAGCATGCACGCTATTGGAAACAAATGTAAAATGCATATGTCTAACCAAACTAAAATGGCCAAACATCTCATTTTGATTTGTTTTGAGGCCACACACAGAGTCTTGAATAGCCAAGTGATCAAATCCAACAAGCAACAGACAGACTGCTGAGGATTTGTCAGCCAATCACAGAGCACGTTTTGCCTGCTGCATTCCAGGACACATTACAGAGAAACTCAATTCGTCACATCAACTGTACCATATTGTTTTTACCATGTTTATTCTTAATAGTTCCGGATGTCATAAAAAGCATGACTGAGGAATCTTCGCTTCAATTTGCTTCAACTGTGAAGTCAATTCAAAATGTTAGTTGATAAGTTACCTTTGCCAACAAGGACCCAAGAGGAAAATATAATCAATAACTGAAAAATTTTGCAAATAACTTTGGTTTATTGTAGCGTGAAATAAAAACAATTGTCTAGATAGGAATTAATAATATAGACACACAGGTTTTCCGACTCAAGAGAAGATAATACTGACTAATATTGTCTATTACATTATGTTACATCTTTAGGTGGAATTGAATGTACATTATTAAAGGCACAGAAAAGTGCACTGGTATCTAGATGTCAGTAGTAGCTCAAATGATAGTGAGCTTGCTCGGGAACCCCAAACTACTTGTATTAATTAGTTTTTTTTTTTATGTGTCTTAATTAAAATTGATTACTTATGGAACCCCAAAATACTTGGGTCGAATTTGCTTTGTCTCAAACCTAATCACCGCCCAGCTGTGCGTATTTTATAAGGGAGCTGCGCATCCTGTCATGGATTATACCTTGTAGCAGTGACAGTAATTTAAAGCAAAATGCATAAATGGAGTAGGGAATCTCATATTATAAAAGGATTCTTTATAAGCATTTCCATAATACTGATTTACCAATTTAATAGGGATGTAAAGGGGTGTGCAGCTGTAATTTTGACTCCTTCTAAAACTGTGATTTTTTAAATTTATGAAGTCACAATGACCACAGTTGCGCATAATTTTCCAATAAAACTATGTGTTATACTGTTGTCTGCTGCTCTCCACTATTTAAAACAGTTTTGGGGTCCTTGACTCTAAAGGGCACTTATTGGCACACTGTGTGCTAAACGTCCCATTTTAACGTATAGTAACCCATGTTGAGTTGAGGTTTTCAAAATTGTTTTACATTGTGGGCAATATCCCAGTCAGCATTATAACACATAACTCTACCTTTTGTAGTGCATCATATTTTACTGTGTGCAGAATTCAGTGCAACTATGGTAATTGTGATTTCACAGATTCAAAATCTCTATATAAAAATCAGTTTCAGAAGAACACAAATTCTAGCTGCACCTCCCTTTCCAACCCTATTAAAGAGGTAAATCATAAAACATTGAAGAATATAAAGAATCCCTTTAACATATTAAAGATTCTCTACCCAATGTATGCATTTTTTTTAAAATCACTGTCACTGCTACAAAATATTGTATTAGTAATTGGTAATCAGTTATCAATTATATTTTTCTTCTTACTGTAGGTCCCTGTGGCACAGGAAACGTTAGAATCGGCCACCAAGCTCACCCGTGTAATGTTTTTTTGATTCATTAGCCTTTTCCCCTCTTTTGAATGAACATAACAATGGCCTCAAAGGTTGGTCATAATTTGAAAACAAATATAACTGTGTTTTGTGACTCTAGTACATTACTAATAATACAGTATGTAATATATTTATAGGATTGCAACTGTTTAGCATAGGTTATATCAACACTACAATACATAATGCATATAATAAACAAGAACAATATGCAGTTGTATCCAGTCAGTTTAGGACAAGCTTCCCCTTACTGTTGATATCTACTTCTTGACACTATCTGTAAATATCTTTAGCTGTAGCCACATCTTCTATAACTACATATGTTATTAAAGTTACTACAGTTACTATACGATGGGCATACATAACCATGTAATAACATAGTAATAACTTGATATCAGCTATCAGTGCGTAGTTACATATTAAATGGTTAGTTCCATGTCAATACCATGTAATTACAAAATGCTGTTCATTTTCATGCAGGCTGTAGTTATCATGTGCAAACAGTTATTACAATGTATTAACATAAGAATTTAAATTCATGCCTTGCTTCTGAATGTTTATAGGATTTTTTTTTATGGATTATTTGTTTCTCTTAATATGCATTAATGAGCATTAAAAACCCCAACTAAATAAAACAAGGCCAAAACAATTTTGTTGTGATCAAGATATGATTAAGGTGGTCCATCCAGGTCAATAAAAAATAATTCTGTAAAAATGTAACAAAAATAAAGAAATAATAAAGACATTCAATCAACAGAAATGCATATATATATATATATTATATATATATATATATATATATATCTATATATATATATATATATATATATATTACAGTGTGCATTCAAATTGCTGTCTTGTCATTATTGAATTAATATTATTGCTGAAACAAAGATAAAAAAGATATTAGATTTTTTTTCTAAACTCTTGAAAATAATTATGATTCAAATTTATAGCCAATTGTGTGGCATAAAAAAAACTATTAATATTTGTGCAAGAATGTAAAATATACTTATCGTGCATGCTGCATATAATACACAATTACAGTGATGTGGAAATATCTCTTTCTCTCTCTCTCTCTCTCTCTCTCTCTCTCTCTCTCTCTCTCTCTATATCATTTATAATCTATTATATTATATATATATTATATATTAAAAAAATACCGTTCTTTTATTTATTTTTATGGCAAGAGATAATACTAAGTAATCATCTCTCTTTTATCAACAGCATGTTTACCCAATCAGCATGGACAGCTCGGAAGCTCTGAATCAGCAAATTTAAGCCCTCTCATCCCAGTCCATATTATTGATGGTGGTGGGTGGAGGAGGATTCTAGATTATTCTGGAAATTGCCAGCTGCAGCGGCTACAATCAGGATAAAACTGGTTCTGACTAGGGCTGTGCAAGTCACTGTCGATTTTTATCAATTCAGCCTTCGCCTATGTATCTTTTTGCTGGATGTCATGACACACACACGGCAGTCGATGTGAAAATGCCTAACCACCTTACAGTCAGACATCTAAATAATTTATCCCCCAGCCTCCCTTTTACAGAATGCTACGAGTGCTGCTACCATAAAAATACCAAAAAATACATGGGTTGAGATTTTAACATTTAAATAATAGAAACACATCAGGCTGAAATCAATTAATCCACTTGGAGAGGCGAATGGGTACACTGCCATCTTGATTGTGGAGCTGTTGTGAGATGTCAGACCTAAAAGATGCAGGATCCCTTTCCTTTTGCAGACTTCTGTTCTGCTTTTATCTTTTCCGCAAAGCCCTCATTTTTGTCTCTCTATTCTGCTGCATTTGCTCTAGCTTGTGCCAAGGGACACATCGTGATTAAAATGATCTATTAATAAGAAAGGCTACAGAGAACAGAAACATTCCAGTCTAATCTTAATCTGCAAACATGTGCATCAAGTCAAAGGACGGTGGAGGACATTTTCTGTATTATTTTCTGTGACATTAGTAGAACAAGGCAGTTTTCCAGCTACTGCAGAAAGAGTATTTTATAATGAAAGAGGATGTTTTGACTCTATGTTTGCTGGGAAAAGGCATATTTGTCACAGTGAAATGTCATTTTGAAGTTTAAAATGCTAGCATGTGCCTAGAGCACTGCACATGGGCTCATCTCTTGGAAATTAGGCCAGAAAGGGCAGACTGCCCCAATAAAAATGCAGTCAACATTTTTTTTTTTTTTTTTTTTTTTTTAATAGTTGCATCACGGTGGTAAGATTAAGGTGAAGCAGTTTTGCTCTCAAACCCAACAGTACATTAGCCCAGTCACATTTACTCAATTACATAATGCAATATTTCTGACAAACTTATTTTATATCATTATTAGCTGTTAAGGACTTAATGTATTGTCAAAGTTTCATAAAATAGAAACTAGGAGACATAGTGGGTAACAGACAAGCCTGGGTTTGTATCCAACCTAGTGAAATTAGTTTTCTTGTAACTCTTTTTAGCCTACAGTGAACAGTGGCATGGAGACTAAACTGCTAAGGGTGGTTCACAAGGGCAGCCTAAGGCATGCTTGCAGAGCAATGTATGGGAGTTTACTTTGCTATTAGAAATCTATGAATAAATCAAGCACTGCCAAGCTAGGCACATACATGAACAACTACATTACTAAATAAATAAATACCACTATAAAACAGGGCAATCATGTCATGTTTATTGTGTAGCACTGTTCTATTTCTATTTGCTAGTTTCCTATAAGGCAGCAAGACAAAGAACTATGCAGGAAAATACTCATATGAAAGTGCTAATAATCTGGTAAAGTTTTATATTCATTTTATATTAATGGTTGCAGTTGATAGTAAAAAGTGTAGGTATGTGAATGTTCATGTAGGCTATTTTGAATGAGCTATTGGAAGGTATGTGCCAGTCCCATGTGGTGGAGTGGATTCTCAGTTTTAAGTGTAAATAATTAGTAACTAAAATGATTATACATATGTTTAAGTTAATGTATTGATTTGTGTGATATATAACAGTGTGGAAGGGGTGTGGGTAATTCATTGACCAGGAGACAGACAGGTGTAATTGAAAACACCACACAGGTGCCCAGTTTTATTTTTAGGCCAGTTCTTATTTTTCACCGGCAGAGGGCACTGTTGGCCGTGGGCTGCCTATCAACGATGATAGACAGCTCCACGGAAATACCAAAGTTGGTAAACGAACAGCAAGTGCACTCGCAGGTGCTCAAAGAAATAATAATGAAAACAGAAGGTGAAAAGAACAAGAAAAAATAACACAATAATAAAACTACAAATAAAAGGTGCTGCACTCGGCAGCGTTATCCCAGTCGCCGCTACCCGCACGACCCGAATCACCGTCCTACTCTATATGCTAACTAGCCTTCTCTTTTACAATACGGCGGGGTCTGCCCAAGGGTTCCTCGCTCTCTCTGTCTCGCTGTGAAACTCTTTATTTTCTCCCGGCTGATTCCAGGTCCTGAATCAGAGCTTCCGCACTCTCGGCGCGTCTAAGTGGGCAGACCTGAGGAAACAGCAGAGCATTTTTTTATAGGGCTAGCAATCTGCCAAGACTCGCCTCTCAGCCATTCAGAGAGGGGGAAAGTCCACACACCTACTTTCCCACCTCCCCGTGTCACTGCCATGACTCACAGGCAGTTGTTGGAAGACTGCCCTCCTTTTCCTACTGTGACCACGCCAGCAGAGTTAGCACAGATCTCTCCCTGCTACAAACAGCTTTTGTCATTACTAAAATCAATACTGTAAAAAAAAAATGCCAACATAATGTTACAATAAAAACTGATTGAATGGACATTTAGCAATATACATTATAAGATAATATATTTTTCATACCTTTATTTACTATCCATTTAGATATTGTAACTGCCATATTACCAGGACCATCCTAACAAGGAATGTA